>NC_068426.1:25482240-25614740 GCF_023373465.1 Oncorhynchus keta
TCCACCTACTCCCCTCATCTCATCTGTCAAGACCTAAGCAGTGGCTGGTGCTGAGACCACAGGAGCAGGGTTGGTGGGTGCACCAGTGGCAGGCCAACCAGCCGATCGCAGATCGATTCAGATGGCAAGGGATTCCTCGGGCCTGGCTTTTTCTGTCAAAATTCCACCCTCACATCAATGTCCTTCACTCGACGGGTCCAACACTACGTGTTAACAGCTCAAAATGTAAATGGGGGCTGCTGATACCTCCAGAACATGACCTGATGGGTTTACCAGATGCTCCCCTTAATGATAATTGAAATGGGAGAATGCCGGAACGTCATTCGTTTTTATTTTATGTTACCACATGCTTATGTCACTGTCTGCGAGCCTGGTGAGGAGTGTGGTTTGGAATGAGTTTATAGCGCGAGGGAAACATGGTCTTCCTTGTAGCTCCTCAGTGAGAGAACAGCACGGAGCTGTCAGCTACAGCTGGTGTGTGTAGCTGCCTGCATACGCTGCACTTCTGGGACTCGGAAACAAAACTACTCCGGTGATTGTTTCCTGGTTTTTACACTCTTTTCTACTCCTCCTCTTCTCTCATGTTCTTCTCTCCTGCTCTTCTAGTTATGGTGAGTTACCTGAAGGGCTGCGCTGTCTTAGATTCCTGCGAGCTTCCAGCTTCCATAACTCCATGCCAGTGCACATATATTTGTGTGATGTGTTAAATGCCTGGGTTACAGCGTCCTATCCAGGTGATTATTTGCGGCGTCATCGGAACTGCTCCTAAAGTTATCCTGTAGTCTGCCTGGGATCCATTATTGAAAGACTGGGGTTCTCTAGGGCTCTCGACCGGGGGTTGCGTCAGAGATTGCTGGGCAGCATCCATCCCCTGAGAAATCACCTGGCTCAACATTAAATGGTTCACTGTAATATGCGCTGCTGGTTGCTAGCTCTGATCCAAATTCCCCAATGAAATACCCCCCCCCCAGATTTAACCCAGCTAAAATAATTATCCCATGGTGTTACTGTGTGTGAACATTATGTTCCTCTGCACAAAGTCAGCAGTGGTACATGGAATCCTCGGGGACCACCACTATAATCCTGTAGCTGCTGCTGCTGGACGGACTAACTGTGTGGGCAGTGTGTGTGTGTGTTTGTGTGTGTGTGTGTGTGTGGGGGGGGTCCGGTTTGTGTGTGTATGTCCAAGGAGGCTCCCGAGGGGAGAATACTCTCATGATAATGTTTAGAATGGCACAAATAGAATCAAACACATGGAAACCATGTGTTCAATGTACAGTATTTGATACCATTCCACGTATTCAGCTCCAGTCCTTAACACGAGCCCTTTCTCCCCAATTAGGTGCCACCAACCTCCTGTGGCGTGCGTGTGTGTGTGTGTGTGTGTGTGTGTGTGTGTGTGTGTGTGTGTGTGTGTGTGTGTGTGTGTGTGTGTGTGTGTGTGTGTGTGTGCGTGCGTGCGTGCGTGCGTGCGTGCGTGCGTGCGTGCGTGCGTGCGTTCGTGCGTGCGTGCGTGCGTGTGTGTGTGTGTGTGTGATGTGTGTGGTCCATGGGAAATCAAGGTCATATACGTTAAGGAGCAAAAGCAGCCCCTCAACACTGGTCTTGTATATGCATTATGACATAAACATTGTACAACAAAAGATGAAGCAGTAGAGATGAATTGGCCAAGAAAGACATTTAAAAAGTTCAAGGATGCAGATGTGGGTCACAGGAGGTTGGTGGCACCTTAATTGGGGAGGATGGGCTTGTGGTAATGGCTGGAGTGGAATGAGTGGAATGGTATCAAATACATCAAACACATGGTTTCCATCTGAGTGAGTCTCAGTCTTAAATCATTTTCCACACGTGGTCTGTGCCTGTATTTAGTTTTCATGCTAGTGAGGGCCAAGAATCCACTCTCACACAGGTGCGTGGTTGCAAAGGGCATCAGTGTCTTAACAGCGCGATTTGCCAAGGCAGGATACTCTTGAGTGCAGACCAATCCAGAAATCTGGCAGTGGCTTCTGATTAAATATGAAAGGGATAACGAATCCAGTTGTTTGTGTAATTCGTTTCAGGAAAGCACCTGCGTAATTGCGCACCAAACACACCCATGGGGTTTTGCTATATCACATTTGACATTGTCTGTAAGCTTGAGTTCATTTGCACACAAAAAAATTCATACAATGATGGAAAGACCTGTGTGTTGTCCTTGTTAATGCAGACAGAGAAGAGCTCCAACTTCTTAATCATTGCCTCAATTTTGTTCCGCACATTGAATATAGTTGTGGAGAGTGCCTGTAATCGTAGATTCAGATGATTCAGGTGATCACCCAGATAGGCCATTCGTGTGAGAAACTCATCATCATCAAGTGGTCAGACAAGTGAACATTATGGGCAGTAAAGAAAACTTTAAGCTCGTCTCCCAATTTTAAAAAACGTGTCAATACTTTGCCCCTTGATAACCAGCGCACTACTGTATGTTGTAAAAGCGTTACATGGTCGCTGCCCATATCATTGCATAGTGCAGAAAATACACAAGAGTTCAGGGACCTTGCTTTAACAAAGTTAACCATTTTCACTGTAGTGAAAGAGGCTACTCACGCGAGAGAAAAACCTCACCCAAATGTATAGCCCCTTTGGAAAATAAAAATGGACTGTTTGAAAATGTGAAAAAAAAAGAAAAACATCTGAATCACATTTTTATTTGGCGTACCCTCGACGGCATTCCTGTTTAGTAATACCTGGTATAAAATGTCATTGTATGCTGTAGCGTTAAGATTTCCCTTCATTGGAACTAAGGGGTCTAGCGCAAAAAATGAAACAGCCCCAGACCATTATTCCTCCTCCACCAAACTTTACAGTTTGCACTATGCATTGGAGCAGGTAGCGTTCTCCTGGCCAGATGGTGAAGCGTGATTCATCACTCCAGAAAAAGCATTTACACAGCTCCAGAGTCCAATGGTGGTGAGCTTTACACCACTTTAGCCAACACCTGGCATTGATCATGGTGATCTTAGGCTTGTGTGCAGCTGCTCAGCCATGGAAACCCATTTCATGAAGCTCCCAACGAACAGTTGTGCTGACGTTGCTTCCAGAGGCAGTTTGGAACTCGGTAGTGAGTGTTGCAACCGAGGAGAGACATTTTTTATGCGCTTCAGCACTCGGCGGTCCTGTTCTTTGAGCTTGTGTGGCTGTGTGCTCGGCAATTGGTGTGGCTGAAATAGCCGAATCCACTTATTTGAAGGGGTGTACACATTTGGCCATGTAGTGTATGTGCGCGTCTAAAGTGCTACACTTCCCAGTGTTACTGGGTTCAGACATCATTCGCTAGGATCAAATTGATAGCAGACATAATCCATTAACAAACTGTCTGAGGTCTTTAGGGAAGGGAACAGGGCTAGTGACGAAAGCACAGCACACAGTACAAAGAAACACTGTCTGCCTTCTTCCTCTCCTCTCTGTCTGTCTGTTTCTCTTTCTCTCCCTCTCTTTCTCACTGTCTGTCTTTGTCTCACATTCTTTTTCTGTACCTCGTTCTCTTTGTTATTCCTTCATCTTTCATTCTCACGCACTCGCTCTCCCCCTCCCCCTCTCTCTCTCTCTGTCCCTCCATCTCGTGTGCCCTTTGCACATTCTCAGGGTGCAAGACATCTCAGTGGAGTGTCACTTTCACATTCATTCTGGATGCAGTAAGTTCCCCTCCTGCACAATCGGCACACTGTGCAACCGACATGATAAAACTGATGGAGAGAAGAAAAAAACTAGGAAAGAAAATCAAACAGAACGTGGGCCCTGCCCTCCAACAGCCTGCGGGAGCTATAAAAGTCAACAGGCGGACCCGGTAGCCATGCTCAGTGGCCCTCTGATAGATGCGTGTCACTCTTGGCAAGGGAATGGCTGATTTCTTTCCGTGGGGAGAAAAGAATGCAGGCTACTCAGCTCTCAGCTGTTACGCACAGTGGCGGTGTATATTTTTGTTCCTAAGTACAAGGCTTTACATGCTGCGTTATATCATTTCTCTGCCCGTTTGGGTCCGACGGCCAGACTGATAGACAGTGTATGCATCTACAGGGGGAATGATTTTTGTTCCTCATGTACTGTACTGTATGGCCCTGGTGCTGGGAGGGTGTTGCTCACCCAAAGGGAGGGAGGAAGCTGACAGAGTTTATCTCAGTGTGGCAGATGTGTGGATGAGAAGGATCCACCATTGACTTGCTTGGCAAAGTTTGCCCTTAACTTCCTCTATGAAGTTAATCTATTCCACTGTATCTGTTCAGGTGCAGACATGCAGAATGTTACGTGGCCCGACACCACCCGAACATGGTGGAGGATACAACAAGTGTGGAAAAAAACAACAACAAGAGTGTTTAGAGCCAAGGAGCCTTCCACAGTTACCCACGCTAACTGACATCCAACATATTTCTATATCGTGAAGCTCCACCTCATAGGGGGAATGCACTCCTATTGGTTTACCCCACTGCCAGCCAATAGCCTGAAAAGAAATGATGCACTTGCGAAACTGAAGAAGATTCCAGACATTCAAGTCCCTAGACCTTGAGCAAACTACAACAAAAAACTTTTTTTTCATGTTGCTGGCCTATGAATGTGTGACAGCAGCGTCTGACAGCAGCGTCTGACAGGAGGTCCCTCTCAAGGATGTACTCTCGGTGGTCTAAGATTCTGAGGGCTTCTCTGAGAGCTTCTCATTATCATCAATATTGATTATAATGACAGTCGATGGGGATACCGGTGACTTCTATGGAGCAGTTGCCAACATTGACCCAGGGATGCGGCCTTGGGGGATGGGAGGCATAGCAGTGGAACTGCACTGTTTAAGGATGTGGATGACGCTGGCTCTGACACCAAGCGACTTGGGAACCCCCTCCATCTGCCTCACCAGCCATGGAAACAGACCGCTTGGCTTCCGCCATAACTCTCGCTCAACAGTTATGTGGAGGGCTCCTGGGGCTCGCCGTTGATGGCAAAAGCGAAGTCTCGAAGTCTTACGCGACATTCACTAGGGTGGAAGGATGGCAGGGGGCTATCGCCCACAGCATCCCTCGGCCATGGCCACTTACCTCATTCTGAGTACAAGTTATTGGAACATCATGAAGCCCTCTCTGCCCATGCTGAAGAATCGTTTCACGGTGCAGATGGCAGAGACGAGCTACACCAGGGGTAGGCAACCCAGGTCTTTCAGCCAAGGTTGACTACCCCTGAGTTACACGCTCGGTGCACATGCTGTGCCATAACAGCCATTAACGAGGCTGACAAAACCTGCTCAAAGCCCCCAAGCTACTAACCATTTTGGTTATTTGAAGGAGGAGAAGTAGCAGCTGTCCAGACACCTGCCTCTGGCCAAAGTGTCGGTGCCCCACCAACAGTCGGCTCTCTCTGCTTCTATCTCAATGAACGCCCGGCCTGGATCTGTGGCATATCGTCGAGCCATCAAACGGCGTCCCCCGGTGCATCTGTGACAGCCTCCATGTCTACACCAAGGCCAGTGGCTGCCCCGTCTGCCCAGCAGCCGAGAACGAGCCCTGAGGTTTCTAGATGTGACTCTGCATCTAACTGGATGCGGAGGGAGCGTAACGAGGATTTGATGACCAGTTGTTCTGTTGTTCAGCCTCTTTCTGTTGTCCACCCCCTCTCTGTGATTTATCGTCTACTGTTATCAGCATGATACAGGGTCATTGGGACTGTCCAAGACTTACGCTGGTAAGTGAGGTGTGTTCATGCACTTGGTGCGACAAGAAGACTGTCTACCCTTTGCGTTGCTCTGTGGAGAGTGTTCTGCAATTTCTCTTTGACAAGCAACGTTCGTGGTCCATCATTAAGGTGTAGGCCTCAGCAATTTCTGCCTATGAGACTCTGCGACACGAACCGCTGCCTTGCCATGAATTACCTTCTGGCATCAAGACCTACTTGTGGAGTCGTGGTCTCCTCTGCCCTTTTAGCGGGTGTGGGGGTTGAGGATATTTGTGCGGCAGCGCCGTGGTCGACGATATAGAACAATAGCGCCGTGGTTCACGATATAGAACAATAGTTACTGGGTATGTACTCCAGTTCTATGAGGGAAGTGGAGCCCTATAGGGCTTCAGTCCATTCCCGGCTCCCAGGGTCTCGCTTAAAGACTTTTCAAGAGGCTGAGTAAGGGGATGTGCTCCAATATATAGGGACAACAGTGCTCCCATTGGCTGGAGCTCGTGAATATTTTTTTTTATCTGGCTATTGGCTGCTTAAGCAGCATGGTAAACTGCTTCACTCATAGAACTGGCGTTAGATAGTAACTACAGTATCGTTGCCCATTATGCACTTGGCCTGCTAGCATGTGAGTGGCCCTTTACCTTGTTTACCACTGATGACCCAGATCAGAAGGGTCCATGGTTCCATGCACTCTTCTCCAAACTTGTTCCCATGACCACACAGCTCCATGCCGTGACATGTCAAGTTCAGCCTCACAGAGTAGATAGTACATACTCTACCATTGTAGATTTCTGCTGAACCTGTTATGTCTACACGTTGTAGTAAAAATGAATGTAATGAAAGAAAACAATAAAATCTATGTATAAGCAAGGCAGCAATAGAAGCTGTAATAGAAGCTGTTACACCTGTGTTACACCTGTGTTACACCTGTGTTGCACCTAACCTTTCCTACCTATATGTGTAACTGTATAGTTAAGGGCAAACAACATTGCTATAGTACAGTAGCAACCCACTGCAGGGAGCAGAACTACACAATATGCCCAATCAGACTTGAAGTGGAGGGAAATGTTAACGAGCAAACTCGATTCGGTGGAAGTTGCTTCTGGTCCCAATAAACCTTAGCTGCTCTGGTTACGGTAGACAGGAATTAATCTCCTATGCCCTTGTTTGGGGGGAAGAGGAGAAGGCAGGGGGATATTGTGTGTGGGGCGTGTGTTCCATACAAAGAGGAAGCTGGGTACTGTAATTTTGGGAGACGGCTTTATTGTCATCTTGACTGTGGGAGATATTATCTCTGAGAGCACAGGCCGGGATCAAAGAGAATGTGTGCGTGCCAAGTCTGAGAGGTTTGAGGGAAGTCGGACAGGTTGGAGAGGCCTGTGCTGAAAAGTAGACATTACTGTTCAAATCAATAGTAAAGGCATGAGCTGAACCCAGCTGAACCCAACATTTTTCATCCGAGGGTTTTGAAACACTGAAACCGCAGGCACAAGGTCCTTAACTCAGGATGAACTGGGGAAGGGTACCAAAAAATGGGAGGTGACCAAGAACCCGATGGTAAGACTGACAGAGCTCTAGAGTTCTTCTGAATGCTAAGCGCCACGTCTGGTGGAAACCTGGCACCATCCCTACGGTGAAGCATGGTGGTGGCAGCATCATGACGTTTTTCAGAGGCAGGGACTGGGAGACTAGTCAGGATCAGGGAAAGATGAATGGAGCAAAGTACAGAGAGATCTTTGATGAAAACCTGCTCCAAAGCGCACAGGACCTCAAACTGGGGTGAAGGTTAAGTAAAAATTACAGACCTCTACATGCTTTGTAAGTAGGAAAACCTGCAAAATCAGCAGTGTATCAAGTACTTGTTCTCACTGTAAACCTGATCCGACATCTCTGGAGAGACCTGAAAATAGCTATGCAGTGACGCTCGCCATCCAACCTGACAGAGCTTGCGAGGATCTACAGAGAAAAATGGGAGACACTCCCCAAATACAGGTGTGCCAAGCTTGTAGCATCATACCCAATAAGATTCAAGGCTGTAATCGCTGCCATGGGTTCTTCAACAAAGTACTGAGCAAAGGGTTGCTTTGTCATTATGGGGTATTTTATGTAGATTGATAAGGAAAACAATGAATTTAATCCATTTTAGTACAAGGCTGTAGCGTAACAAAATTTGGAAAAAGTCAAGCTGTCTGAATACTTTCCGAATGCACTGTACATACTTATGATATAACTGTTCCCCGGGCGCCAAAGACGTGGATGTCTATTAAGGCAGAGCCCCCCTCACCTCTCACTCAGAGGGGCTGGGTTAAGTGCAGATGACACATTTCAGTTGAATACATTCAGTTGGACAACTGACTCGATAACCCCCTTTTCCCTTTCCCTAATACTAATAATACAAAACGACAGGTACATATCAGCCCATATGTCCTGTATGATGTCCAATCATATAACACATTAATACTCCCTGCCTCCAAACAAATGACACGTTAATAATCCCTTCCTCCAATCAAATAACAGTATACTAATCATTCAATAAAATAACGCTGTGGTAATGCCCTGTAGAACAGAGAAAGGTTGAGTAGGGAAGAACCTGATGCAGTTGTTCTCTGTGCCGTGTGTTTTTGGCACTCAGTGATTCCCTGTGTCCCGCGACAGCAACAGATCAATTGTCCCAGAGTCTCTGAGTGGACTCAATGACATCTTCCCTCTGTCCTCCGTAAGCATTACATTAATGTAAGCTATAAACTTTGCCTTAGACAACAGAGAGCATTCTCTTCACAACAGCCCGGGGCCAAAAATGAATCATGCAACCTTTTCAAGAGCTTTCCAGTGAGAGTGTGTGTGTGTGTGTGTGTGTGTGTGTGTGTGTGTGTGTGTGTGTGTGTGTGTGTGTGTGTGTGTGTGTGTGTGTGTGTGTGTGTGTGTGTGTGTGTGTGTGTGTGTGTGTGTGTGTGTGTGTGTGTGTGTGTGTGTGTGTGTGTGTGTGTGTGTGTGTGTGTGTGTGTGTGTGCGTGCGTGCGTGCGTGCGTGTGTGTGTGTGTGTGCGTGCGTGCAGGTGTAGCCTATACAGTAGGCAGCCTTGCAGTTTGGCAGTGATAACATCTCTCAAGCTGACCCAGGGCACTGTGTCTTCCTCACAGTAGAAATAATGTATGTATGGATCACGTGTGTGTGCTGCTCGGTGGCTCATCTGGGAAAATACTTGATGCAACTACATTGGTGGCAACACACTTGGTCACGTCTATGACACGCGCCGAGCTGTGAACTCGTCAAGAGAGTGTGAAAATGTACATCCCAAAAGGAGATCAATTTAGAACACTGTGTAGGCTAAATGACAGTCTCTGTCCAATAAATTATTCCCCTGTCCTCTCTAAACATTACAATAATGAAAGCTATACACTTTGCCTTAGACAACAGAGCTCTTCACAACACCCCAAACCAAAAAGGAATCAGATAACCTTTTCAAGAGCATTTTGAGCTCAAGTTTCCAACACAAAAAAAAAAGAGAAACGCTGGAGATTAGAAAGTGCAATAAACGTCCCGAACGAAATTCTGACATCACGGTTGCCTCTCGAGGTGCAGTGTAAACATCCATTTGCCTCTGTGACCTTACAAGCCCCTGAACACAGGCTCAGCTCACAGTAAGAGATAGACATGTATAAAAGTAGCTAAAAGAATTGTAGCATAAAGATTCAACAAGGTCATGTGAGGTGGCGTACACTTTCAACGGACTATTAGCATCTCTCTCTTAACCACTCGTTGGACAGCATGTGCGTGTTAAAACAGCAGGAACACTATTAGTCCTGTTCATTAGGCAGCAAAATGAGGGGGGAAAACAGAGTGAAACAATAAGATACACTCATATGTCCAATAAGAAACACTCATTTTAGTTTTCCGTTGCATTAATAAAGTGTTTTAAAAAAAAGAAACGATGCGTGTTCCCTGATGAACGCAATCTATCGTGTTGAGTTGTGTAGTGTAGATTAGGGAGGTAGATTAGGGATGTACTTTAGTGACGGCAGGGTAGCCGGCGGCCACCTCGGCTGGGCAGTAGAGACTCTCCTGGTGGGACACCAGTACGGTTGTGGCCCATTGGTCCAGGAACCCACTGGGGGTGTACAGGCCACAGTCCCTCACGCTGGTCTCCCGCTCAAAGTCCTCACACACTCCGTCACCGTCGTAGAAGTAACACATACTGGGCTCCTCTGGAGGGGGAGAAGAGAGAAGTGTGAAGAGATTCACGCTTAACATGTGACTCTTAGACTGTTTGGATTGTGTTTGAGGAAAATGAACTCGTGTTTATGTGAATGAACTTGAAAACGGTTTGAAAACGGTTTGTGTTGATGTGAATTCATTTGTTAGACTGGGCCCAGATTACGCAATGTATCTATCGTACTGTAGTTTATCCATTGCCTTTTAGTTATCAACTGCATTTGCAATGGTTTATTTTGCCTTGTTTTTTTGTCTTGTCTTGTCTTGTTTTGGATGTTTAGGCCACACCCACTAATGTCCCACACCTGATGTTAATGATTATTGCTACTTTTAATGGAGTCAGTAAGCAGTTTGGTACAGAACACTCAATATGTGTTTAGAGGAAGCTAGGCATTGTATCTGTTTAGGAGAAAATATATTTGATTAGTTTAAATGGACCTTTTAGAGATGTTTTGTATTTTATACTCTTTTAATCCCATTTCTTTTCAAATAAATATATACAGAACAGTCCGTCTACTTTGTGGTTTTTAACCTCTGTTGTGCAAGGATATGCAAGCTGTTTTACAAGGAAGGAGAGGGGGAAGAGAGTTGAGTGAGGAATAGGTGAGAGAGAGGAGAGAGAGGAGAGAGGGTTGAGGACATAAGAAGAGGAGATATAGAGTACCACAGTATGAGTCATAATACCCATAAAACCTAGCGGCCAAACAGGCAAATGGCTCCAATCATTTTTCCACCATTCAAGACCTACCTTCAAACTCAGTGGCCCTTTGCTTGACATCTTGGGAAAATCAAAAGAAATCAGCCAAGACCTCAGAAAATAAATTGTAGACATCCACAAGTCTGGTTCATCCTTGGGAGTAATTTCCAAACGCCTGAAGGTACCATGTTCATCTGTAAAAACAATAGTACGCAAGTATAAACACCATGGGACCACGCAGCCGTCATACCGCTCAGGAAGGAGACGCATTCTGTCTCCTAGGGATGAACGAACTTTGGTTTCGAAAAGTGCAAATCAATCCCAGAACAACAGCAAAGGACCTTGTGGAGATGCTGGAGGAAACAGGCACAAAAGTATCTATATCCACAATAAAACAAGTCCTATATCGACATAACCTGAAAGGCAGCTCAGCAAGGAAGAAGCCACTGCTCCAAAACCACCATAAAAAAGCCAGACTAAGGTTTGCAACTGCACATGGGGTACAAAGATCATACTTTTTGGGGAAATGCCCTCTGGTCTGAGGAAACAAAAATAGAACTGTTCGGCCATAATGACCATCATTATGTTTGAATGAAAAGGGGGAGGCTTGCAAACCGAAGAACACCATCCCTACCGTGAAGCACAGGGTGGTAGCATCATGTTGTGGGGGTGCTTTTCTGCAGGAGGGTCTGGTGCACTTCACAAAATAGATGGCATCATGAGGACGGAAAAGTAGGTGGATATATTGAAGCAACAGCTCAAGACATCCATCAGGAAGTTAAAGCTTGGTCGCAAATGGGTCTTCCAAATGGACAATGACCCCAAGCATACTTCCAAAGTTGTGGCAAAATGGCTTAAGGACAACAAAGTCAAGGTATTGGAGTGGCCATCACAAAGCCCTGACCTCAATCCTATAGAACATTTGAGGGCAGAACTGAAAAAGCGTGTCTGAGCAAGGATGCCTACAAACCTGGCTCAGTTCCACCAGCTCTGTCAGGAAGAATGGTCCAAAATTCACCCAACTTATTGTGGGAAGCTTATGGAAGGCTACCCGAAACATTTGACCCAAGTTAAACAATTGAAAGGCAATACTACAAAATACTAAATGAGTGTATGTAAACTTCTGAGCCACTGGGAATGTGATGAAAGAAATAAAAGCTGAAATAAATAATTATCTCTACTATTATTCTGACATTTCACATTGTTACAATAAAGTGGTGATCTTAAATGACCTAATAAATATTTTTATAAGGATTAAATGTCAGGAATTGTGAAAAACTGAGTTCAAATATATTTGGATAAGGTGTATGTAAACTTCAATTCAACTGTCCATGGTTATTAAAATGTCAAGCCAGAATAAGCCTACACGGGACAAATGAATGGTGGAACCATTTCCCTGTTTGACCGCTAGGTTTTATGGGTATTATGACACCTCCACTGTGGGGCTCTATAGAGCAGTAGGTGGACATGATATGAAAGAAGGGAGGGGGAGAGAAGGAGGACAGAGCAGCTGGGGTAGCAGCTGAAGAGCCACACTTTACAAGATTGAAATAAAGTAGACATACATGTATCACACCGTGTGTGTTAGAGAATGTGCTTTAAGGACTGGTAAGTGGTGGAGTCCATTATCGAAGAGGTATTTTACCTCAAGCACACAAAGCATCTTGGGTAAGACAGAGACAGATCTCTCAGATACATGACCAACAGTGAGTGGTAGACACTTCCCACGAGATACAACTCCACGACTCCACACCTTAACATATTTGCCGAGTTAAATAAAGGTTCAATAAAAAAATAACAGTAAATATAAATCTCTATAGCAGTATAATGTATCAACAGGATGAGTACACTGTGTTGCTACAATGCTGTGTCGCTAACATGCTGTGTTGCTACAATGCTGTGTCGCTAACATGCTGTGTTGCTACCATGCTGTGTCGCTAACATGCTGTGTTGCTACCATGCTGTGTCGCTAACATGCTGTGTTGCTACCATGCTGTGTTGCTACAATGCTGTGTCGCTAACATGCTGTGTTGCTACCATGCTGTGTCGCTACCATGCTGTGTTGCTACCATGCTGTGTCGCTAACATGCTGTGTTGCTACCATGCTGTGTTGCTACAATGCTGTGTTGCTAACATGCTGTGTTGCTACCATGCTGTGTTGCTACCATGCTGTGTTGTCAACACGTGACAACACAGCATGGTAGCGGCACAACCTTAAAACAACATGGCAGCAACACAACATGGCAGCAGCACAAAACATGGAACAAAACATTATTGGGCACAGAGGGCAAGACGGTAGAGACAACAATATCACCACGCACACCAGCCACAACATTCAGTAAGTGTCCATGATTCAAAGACTCAATTATGGACACTCTTGCTGACAGTTGTGGCTGCTTCGCGTGATGAATTTGTGCGCACTGGTCAACTCTAAGTGCTGTTACTGAGAAGTGGAAACGTCTAGGAGCAACAGCAGCTCAGCCGTGAAGTGGTAGGCCACACCAACTCACAGAACGGGACCGCCAAGTACTGAAGCGCGTAAAGATCATCTGGAAGCAACGTCAGCACAAGAACTGTTTGTCCGGAGTTTCATGAAATGTGTTTCCATGGCCGAGCAGCCGCACACAAGCCTAAGATCACCATGTGCAACGCCAAGTGTCGGCTGGAGTGGTGTAAACGTGTTCTCTGGAGTGATGAATCACCCTTCACCATCTGGCAGTCAGACGGACGAATCTGGGTTTGGCGGATGCCAGGAGAACGCTACCTGCTCGAATGCATAGTGCCAACTGTAAAGTTTGGTGGAGGAGGAATAATGGTCTGGGGCTGTTTTTCATGGTTCGGACTAGGCCCCTTAGTTCCAGTGAAGGGAAATCTTAACGCTACAATATACAATGACATTCTAGACATTTCTGTGCTTCCAACCTTGTGGTGACAGTTTGGGGAAGGCCCTACTTGTTTCAGCATGACAATGCCCCTGTGCACAAAGCCCTGACCTTAATCCCATCAAACACCTTTGGGAAGAATTGGAACACTGACTGCGAGCCATGCCCAATCGCCCAACATCAGTGCTCGACCTCACTAATGCTCTTGTGGCTGAATGGAAGCAAGTCCCAGCAGCAATGTTCCAACATGTAGTGGAAAGCCTTCCCAGAAGAGTAGAGGCTGTTATTGCAGCAAAGGGGGGACCGACTCCGTATTAATGCCCATGATTTTGGAATGAGATGTTCGAGGAGCAGGTGTCCACATACTTTTGGTAATGTAATGTATCTCTCTCCCCTCCTCCCCTTCCCCTCTGACAGAGTCATGGAGTGTATCTCCCCTCCCCTCCTCCCCTTCCCCTCTGACAGAGTCATGTAGTGTATCTCCCCTCCCCTCCTCCCCTTCCCCTCTGACAGAGTCATGTAGTGTATCTCTCTCCCCTCCTCCCCTTCCCCTCTGACAGAGTCATGTAGTGTATCTCCCCCCTCCCCTCCTCCCCTTCCCATCTGACAGAGTCATGTAGTGTATCTCTCTCCCCTCCTCCCCTTCCCCTCTGACAGGGTCATGTAGTGTATCTCTCTCCCCTCCCCTCCTCCCCTTCCCCTCTGACAGAGTCATGTAGTGTATCTCTCTCCCCTCCTCCCCTTCCCCTCTGACAGTCATGTATAGTGTATCTCCCCGCCCCTCCTCCCCTTCCCCTCTGACAGAGTCATGTAGTGTATCTCTCTCCCCTCCTCCCCTTCCCCTCTGACAGAGTCATGTAGTGTATCTCTCTCCCCTCCCCTCCTCCTCTTCCCATCTGACAGAGTCATGTAGTGTATCTCTCTCCCCTCCTCCCCTTCCCCTCTGACAGAGTCATGTAGTGTATCTCTCTCCCCTCCTCCCCTTCCCCTCTGACAGAGTCATGTAGTGTATCTCTCTCCCCTCCCCTCCTCCCCTTCCCATCTGACAGAGTCATGTAGTGTATCTCTCTCCCCTCCTCCCCTTCCCCTCTGACAGGGTCATGTAGTGTATCTCTCTCCCCTACCCTCCTCCCCTTCCCCTCTGACAGAGTCATGTAGTGTATCTCTCTCCCCTCCCCTCCTCCCCTTCCCCTCTGACAGAGTCATGTAGTGTATCTCTCTCCCCTCCTCCCCTTCCCCTCTGACAGAGTCATGTAGTGCATCTCTCTCCCCTCCCCTCCACCCCTTCCCCTCTGACAGAGTAATGTAGTGTATCTCTCTCCCCTCCCCTCCTCCCCTTCCCCTCTGACAGAGTCATGTAGTGTATCTCTCTCCCCTCCCCTCCACCCCTTCCCCTCTGACAGAGTAATGTAGTGTATCTCTCTCCCCTCCCCTCCTCCCCTTCCCCTCTGACAGAGTCATGTAGTGTATCTCTCTCCCCTCCCCTCCACCCCTTCCCCTCTGACAGAGTCATGTAGTGTATCTCTCTCCCCTCCTCCCCTCCCCTTCCCCTCTGACAGAGTCATGTAGTATATCTCTCTCCCCTCCCCTCCACCCCTTCCCCTCTGACAGAGTAATGTAGTGTATCTCTCTCCCCTCCCCTCCTCCCCTTCCCCTCTGACAGAGTCATGTAGTGTATCTCTCTCTCTCCCCTCCCTTCCACCCCTTCCCCTCTGACAGAGTCATGTAGTGTATCTCTCTCCCCTCCCCTCCACCCCTTCCCCTCTGACAGAGTAATGTAGTGTATCTCTCTCCCCTCCCCTCCTCCCCTTCCCCTCTGACAGAGTCATGTAGTGTATCTCTTTCCCCTCCCCTCCACCCCTTCCCCTCTGACAGAGTAATGTAGTGTATCTCTCTCCGCACCTCCCCTCCTCCCCTTCCCCTCTGACAGAGTCATGTAGTGTATCTCTCTCCCCTCCCCTCCACCCCTTCCCCTCTGACAGAGTAATGTAGTGTATCTCTCTCCCCTCCCCTCCACCCCTTCCCCTCTGACAGAGTCATGTAGTGTATCTCTCTCCCCTCCCCTCCTCCCCTTCCCCTCTGACAGAGTCATGTAGTGTATCTCTCTCCCCTCCCCTCCTTCCCTTCCCCTCTGACAGAGTCATGTAGTGCATCTCTCTCCCCTCCTCCCCTTCCCCTCTGACAGAGTCATGTAGTGTATCTCTCTCCCCTCCCCTCCTCCCCTTCCCCTCTGACAGAGTCATGTAGTACATCTCTCTCCCCTCCTCCCCTTCCCCTCTGACAGAGTAATGTAGTGTATCTCTCTCCCCTCCCCTCCTCCCCTTCCCTTCTGACAGAGTCATGTAGTGCATCTCTCTCCCCTCCTCCCCTTCCCCTCTGACAGAGTCATGTAGTGTATCCCTCCCTCCTCCCCTTCCCCTCTGACAGAGTCATGTAGTGTATCTCTCTCCCCCCCTCCTCCCCTTCCCCTCTGACAGAGTCATGTAGTGTATCTCTCTCCCCTCCCCTCCTCCCCTTCCCCTCTGACAGAGTCATGTAGTGCATCTCTCTCCCCTCCTCCCCTTCCCCTCTGACAGAGTCATGTAGTGTATCTCTCCCTCCTCCTCCCCTTCCCCTCTGACAGAGTCATGTAGTGTATCTCTCTCCCCTCCCCTCCTCCCCTTCCCCTCTGACAGAGTCATGTAGTGTATCTCTCTCCCCTCCTCCCCTTCCCCTCTGACAGAGTCATGTAGTGTATCTCTCTCCCCTCCTCCCCTTCTCCTCTGACAGAGTCATGTAGTGTATCTCTCTCCCCTCCTCCCCTTCCCCTCTGACAGAGTCATGTAGTGTATCTCTCTCCCCTCCTCCCCTTCTCCTCTGACAGAGTCATGTAGTGCATCTCTCTCCCCACCCCTCCTCCCCTTCCCCTCTGACAGAGTCATGTAGTGTATCTCCCCTCCTCCCCTTGCCCTCTGACAGAGTCATTTAGTGTATCTCTCTCCTCCTCCCCTTCCCCTCTGACAGAGTCATGTAGTGTATCTCTCTCCTCTCCCCTCCTCCCCTTCCCCTCTGACAGAGTCATTTAGTGTATCTCTCCCCTCCCCTCCTCCCCTTCCCCTCTGACAGAGTCATGTAGTGTATCTCTCTCCCTCCTCCCCTTCCCCTCTGACAGAGTCATGTAGTGTATCTCTCTCCCCTCCTCCCCTTCCCCTCTGACAGAGTCATGTAGTGTATCTCTCTCCCCTCCTCCCCTTCCCTCTGACAGAGTCATGTAGTGTATCTCTCTCCCCTCCTCCCCTTCCCCTCTGACAGAGTCATGTAGTGTATCTCTCTCCCCTCCTCCCCTTCCTCTGACAGAGTCATGTAGTGTATCTCTCTCCCCTCCTCCCCTTCTCCTCTGACAGAGTCATGTAGTGTATCTCTCTCCCCTCCTCCCCTTCCCCTCTGACAGAGTCATGTAGTGTATCTCTCTCCCCTCCTCCCCTTCCCCTCTGACAGAGTCATGTAGTGTATCTCTCTCCCCTCCTCCCCTTCCCCTCTGACAGAGTCATGTAGTGTATCTCCCCTCCTCCTCCCCTTCCCCTCTGACAGAGTCATGTAGTGTATCTCTCCTCCCCTCCTCCCCTTCCCCTCTGACAGAGTCATGTAGTGTATCTCTCTCCCCTCCTCCCCTTCCCCTCTGACAGAGTCATGTAGTGTATCTCTCTCCCCTCCCCTCCTCCCCTTCCCCTCTGACAGAGTCATGTAGTGTATCTCCCCCCCTCCTCCCCTTCCCCTCTGACAGAGTCATGTAGTGCATCTCTCTCCCCACCCCTCCTCCCCTTCCCCTCTGACAGAGTCATGTAGTGTATCTCTCTCCCCTCCTCCCCTTCCCCTCTGACAGAGTCATGTAGTGTATCTCTCTCCCCTCCTCCCCTTCCCCTCTGACAGAGTCATGTAGTGTATCTCTCTCCCCTCCTCCCCTTCTCCTCTGACAGAGTCATGTAGTGTATCTCTCTCCCCTCCTCCCCTTGCCCTCTGACAGAGTCATTTAGTGTATCTCTCTCCCCTCCTCCCCTTCCCCTCTGACAGAGTCATGTAGTGTATCTCTCCTCTCCCCTCCCCTCCTCCCCTTCCCCTCTGACAGAGTCATTTAGTGTATCTCTCTCCCCTCCTCCCCTTCCCCTCTGACAGAGTCATTTAGTGTATCTCTCTCCCCTCCTCCCCTTCCCCTCTGACAGAGTCATGTAGTGTATCTCTCTCCCCTCCTCCCCTTCCCCTCTGACAGAGTCATGTAGTGTATCTCTCTCCCCTCCTCCCCTTCTCCTCTGACAGAGTCATGTAGTGTATCTCTCTCCCCTCCTCCCCTTCCCCTCTGACAGAGTCATGTAGTGTATCTCTCTCCCCTCCTCCCCTTCCCCTCTGACAGAGTCATGTAGTGTATCTCCCCTCCAGTCCTCCCCTTCCCCTCTGACAGAGTCATGTAGTGTATCTCTCTCCCCTCCCCTCCTCCCCTTCCCCTCTGACAGAGTCATGTAGTGTATCTCTCTCCCCTCCTCCCCTTCCCCTCTGACAGAGTCATGTAGTGTATCTCTCTCCCCTCCTCCCCTTCCCCTCTGACAGAGTCATGTAGTGCATCTCTCTCCCCTCCCCTCCACCCCTTCCCCTCTGACAGAGTCATGTAGTGTATCTCTCCCCTCCCCTCCTCCCCTTCCCCTCTGACAGAGTCATGTAGTGTATCTCTCTCCCCTCCCTCCTCCCCTTCCCCTCTGACAGAGTCATGTAGTGTATCTCTCTCCCCTCCCCTCCTCCCCTTCCCTCTGACAGAGTCATGTAGTGTATCTCTCTCCTCCCCTCCACCCCTTCCCCTCTGACAGAGTAATGTAGTGTATCTCTCTCCCCCCCCTCCTCCCCTTCCCCTCTGACAGAGTCATGTAGTGCATCTCTCTCCCTCCCCTCCTCCCCTTCCCCTCTGACAGAGTCATGTAGTGTATCTCTCTCCCCTCCTCCCCTTCCCCTCTGACAGAGTCATGTAGTGTATCTCTCTCCCCTCCTCCCCTTCTCCTCTGACAGAGTCATGTAGTGTATCTCTCTCCCTCCCTCCCCTTCTCCTCTGACAGAGTCATGTAGTGTATCTCTCTCCCCTCCTCCCCTTCCCCTCTGACAGAGTCATTTAGTGTATCTCTCTCCCCTCCTCCCTTCCCCTCTGACAGAGTCATGTAGTGTATCTCCTCTCCCTCCCCTCCTCCCTTCCCCTCTGACAGAGTCATTTAGTGTATCTCTCTCCCCTCCTCCCCTTCCCCTCTGACAGAGTCATTAGTGTATCTCTCTCCCCTCCTCCCCTTCCCCTCTGACAGAGTCATGTAGTGTATCTCTCTCCCCTCCTCCCCTTCCCCTCTGACAGAGTCATGTAGTGTATCTCTCTCCCCTCCTCCCTTCTCCTCTGACAGAGTCATGTAGTGTATCTCTCCCCTCCTCCCCTTCCCCTCTGACAGAGTCATGTAGTGTATCTCTCTCCCCTCCTCCCCTTCCCCTCTGACAGAGTCATGTAGTGTATATCTCCCTCCCTCCTCCCCTTCCCCTCTGACAGAGTCATGTAGTGTATCTCTCTCCCCTCCCCTCCTCCCCTTCCCCTCTGACAGAGTCATGTAGTGTATCTCTCTCCCCTCCTCCTTCCCCTCTGACAGAGTCATGTAGTGTATCTCTCTCCCCTCCTCCCCTTCCCCTCTGACAGAGTCATGTAGTGCATCTCTCTCCCTCCCTCCCCCCTTCCCCTCTGACAGAGTCATGTAGTGTATCTCTCTCCCCTCCCTCCCTCTGACAGAGTCATGTAGTGTATCTCCTCCCCTCCCTCCACCCCTTCCCCTCTGACAGAGTCATGTAGTGTATCTCTCTCCCTCCCCTCCTCCCCTTCCCCTCTGACAGAGTCATGTAATGTATCTCTCTCCCTCCCCTCCACCCCTTCCCCTCTGACAGAGTAATGTAGTGTATCTCTCTCCCCTCCCCTCCTCCCCTTCCCCTCTGACAGAGTCATGTAGTGTATCTCTCTCCCCTCCTCCCCTCCCCTTCCCCTCTGACAGAGTCATGTAGTTTATCTCTCTTCCCCTCCCTCCACCCCTTCCCCTCTGACAGAGTCATGTAGTGTATCTCTCTCCCCTCCCCTCCTCCCCTTCCCCTCTGACAGAGTCATGTAGTGTATCTCTCTCCCCTCCCCCCCCCTTCCCCTCTGACAGAGTCATGTAGTGTATCTCTCTCCCCTCCCCTCCTCCCCTTCCCCTCTGACAGAGTCATGTAGTGTATCTCTCTCCCCTCCCCTCCTCCCCTTCCCCTCTGACAGAGTCATGTAGTGTATCTCCTCCCCTCCCCTCCCCTTCCCCTCTGACAGAGTCATGTAGTGTATCTCTCTCCCCTCCCCTCCTCCCCTTCCCCTCTGACAGAGTCATGTAGTGTATCTCTCTCTCCCCTCCTCCCCTTCCCCTCTGACAGAGTAATGTAGTGTATCTCTCTCCTCCCTCCTCCCCTTCCCCTCTGACAGAGTCATGTAGTGTATCTCTCTCCCCTCCCCTCCTCCCCTTCCCCTCTGACAGAGTCATGTAGTGTATCTCTCTCCCCTCCCCTCCTCCCCTTCCCCTCTGACAGAGTCATGTAGTGTATCTCTCTCCCCCCTCCTCCCCTTCCCCTCTGACAGAGTCATGTAGTGTATCTCTCTCCCCTCCCTCCCCTTCCCCTGACAGAGTCATGTAGTGTATCTCTCTCCCTCCTCCCCTTCCCCTCTGACAGAGTCATGTAGTGTATCTCTCTCCCCTCCTCCCCTTCCCTCTGACAGAGTCATGTAGTGTATCTCTCTCCCCTCCTCCCCTTCCCTCTGACAGAGTCATGTAGTGTATCTCTCTCCCCTCCTCCCCTTCCCCTCTGACAGAGTCATGTAGTGTATCTCTCTCCCCTCCTCCCCTTCCCCTCTGACAGAGTCATGTAGTGTATCTCTCTCTCCCCTCCCTCCCTTCCCCTCTGACAGAGTCATTTAGTGTATCTCTCTCCCCTCCTCCCCTTCCCTCTGACAGAGTCATTTAGTGTATCTCTCTCCCCTCCTCCCCTTCCCCTCTGACAGAGTCATGTAGTGTATCTCTCTCCCCTCCTCCCCTTCCCCTCTGACAGAGTCATGTAGTGTATCTCTCTCCTCCCCTCCCCTTCTCCTCTGACAGAGTCATGTAGTGTATCTCTCTCCTCCACCCTTCCCTCTGACAGAGTCATGTAGTGTATCTCTCTCCCCTCCTCCCCTTCCCCTCTGACAGAGTCATGTAGTGTATCTCTCTCCCCTCCTCCCCTTCCCCTCTGACAGAGTCATGTAGTGTATCTCTCTCCCCTCCTCCCCTTCCCCTCTGACAGAGTCATGTAGTGTATCTCCCCTCCAGTCCTCCCCTTCCCCTCTGACAGAGTCATGTAGTGTATCTCTCTTCCCTCCCCTCCTCCCCTTCCCCTCTGACAGAGTCATGTAGTGTATCTCTCTCCCCTCCTCCCCTTCCCCTCTGACAGAGTCATGTAGTGTATCTCTCTCCCCTCCCCTCCTCCCCTTCCCCTCTGACAGAGTCATGTAGTGTATCTCCCCTCCAGTCCTCCCCTTCCCCTCTGACAGAGTCATGTAGTGCATCTCTCTCCCCACCCCTCCCCTTCCCCTCTGACAGAGTCATGTAGTGTATCTCTCTCCCCTCCTCCCCTTCCCCTCTGACAGAGTCATGTAGTGTATCTCTCTCCCCTCCTCCCCTTCCCCTCTGACAGAGTCATGTAGTGTATCTCTCTCCCCTCCTCCCCTTCCCCTCTGACAGAGTCATGTAGTGTATCTCTCTCCCCTCCTCCCCTTCCCCTCTGACAGAGTCATTTAGTGTATCTCTCTCCCCTCCTCCCCTTCCCCTCTGACAGAGTCATGTAGTGTATCTCTCTCCCTCCCCTCCTCCCCTTCCCCTCTGACAGAGTCATGTAGTGTATCTCTCTCCCCTCCTCCCCTTCCCCTCTGACAGAGTCATGTAGTGTATCTCTCTCCCCCTCCTCCCCTTCCCCTCTGACAGAGTCATGTAGTGTATCTCTCTCCCCTCCTCCCCTTCCCCTCTGACAGAGTCATGTAGTGTATCTCTCTCCCCTCCTCCCCTTCCCCTCTGACAGAGTCATGTAGTGTATCTCTCTCCCCTCCTCCCCTTCCCCTCTGACAGAGTCATGTAGTGTATCTCTCTCCCCTCCTCCCCTTCCCCTCTGACAGAGTCATGTAGTGTATCTCTCTCCCCTCCTCCCCTTCCCCTCTGACAGAGTCATGTAGTGTATCTCTCTCCCCTCCTCCCCTTCCCCTCTGACAGAGTCATGTAGTGTATCTCTCTCCCCTCCCCTCCTCCCCTCCTCCCCTTCCCCTCTGACAGAGTCATGTAGTGCATCTCTCTCCCCTCCTCCCCTTCCCTCTGACAGAGTCATGTAGTGTATCTCTCTCCCCTCCCTCCTCCCCTTCCCCTCTGACAGAGTCATGTAGTGTATCTCTCTCCCCCCCTCCACCCCTTCCCCTCTGACAGAGTCATGTAGTGTATCTCTCTCCCTCCCCTCCTCCCTTCCCCTCTGACAGAGTCATGTAGTGTATCTCTCTCCCCTCCCTCCCCCTTCCCCTCTGACAGAGTCATGTAGTGTATCTCTCTCCCCTCCTCCTCCCCTTCCCCTCTGACAGAGTCATGTAGTGTATCTCTCTCCCTCTCCTCCCCCCTTCCCCTCTGACAGAGTCATGTAGTGTATCTCTCCCCTCCTCCCCTTCCCCTCTGACAGAGTCATGTAGTGTATCTCTCTCTCCCCCCCTCCCCTTCCCCTCTGACAGAGTCATGTAGTGTATCTCTCTCCCCCCCCTCCCCTTCCTCTGACAGAGTCATGTAGTGTATCTCTCTCCCCTCCCCTCCACCCCTTCCCCTCTGACAGAGTCATGTAGTGTATCTCTCTCTCCCCTCCTCCCCTTCCTCTGACAGAGTCATGTAGTGTATCTCTCCCTCCCCTCCCCTTCCCCTCTGACAGAGTCATGTAGTGTATCTCTCTCCCCTCCTCCCCTTCCCCTCTGACAGAGTCATGTAGTGTATCTCTCTCCCCTCCCCTCCACCCCTTCCCCTCTGACAGAGTCATGTAGTGTATCTCTCCCCTCCCCTCCTCCCCTTCCCCTCTGACAGAGTCATGTAGTGTATCTCTCTCCCTCCCCTCCCCTTCCCCTCTGACAGAGTCATGTAGTGTATCTCTCTCCCCTCCCCTCCTCCCCTTCCCCTCTGACAGAGTCATGTAGTGTATCTCTCTCCCCTCCTCCCCTTCCCCTCTGACAGAGTCATGTAGTGTATCTCTCTCCCTCCCCTCCTCCCCTTCCCCTCTGACAGAGTCATGTAGTGTATCTCTCTCCCCTCCTCCCCTTCCCCTCTGACAGAGTCATGTAGTGTATCTCTCTCCCCTCCCCTCCTCTGACAGAGTCCATCTCTCTCCCCTCCTCCCCTTCCCCTCTGACAGAGTCATGTAGTGTATCTCTCTCCCCTCCTCCCCTTCCCCTCTGACAGAGTCATGTAGTGCATCTCTCTCCCCTCCTCCCCTTCCCCTCTGACAGAGTCATGTAGTGTATCTCTCCCCCCCTCCCCCCCTCCTCCTCCTCCCCTCCTCCTTCCCCTCTGACAGAGTCATGTAGTGTATCTCTCTCCCCTCCCTCCTCCCCTTCCCCTCTGACAGAGTCATGTAGTGCATCTCTCTCCCCTCCTCCCCTTCCCCTCTGACAGAGTCATGTAGTGTATCTCCCCTCCCCTCCCCCTTCCCCTCTGACAGAGTCATGTAGTGTATCTCTCTCCCCTCCCCTCCCCCTTCCCCTCTGACAGAGTCATGTAGTGTATCTCTCTCCCCTCCTCCCCTTCCCCTCTGACAGAGTCATGTAGTGTATCTCTCTCCCCTCCTCCCCTTCCCCTCTGACAGAGTCATGTAGTGTATCTCTCTCCCCTCCTCCCCTTCCCCTCTGACAGAGTCATGTAGTGTATCTCTCTCCCCTCCTCCCCTTCCCCTCTGACAGAGTCATGTAGTGTATCTCTCTCCCCTCCTCCCCTTCCCCTCTGACAGAGTCATGTAGTGTATCTCTCTCCCCTCCCCTCCCCTTCCCCTCTGACAGAGTCATGTAGTGTATCTCTCTCCCCTCCTCCCCTTCCCCTCTGACAGAGTCATGTAGTGCATCTCTCTCCCCTCCCCTCCTCCCCTTCCCCTCTGACAGAGTCATTTAGTGTATCTCTCTCCCCTCCTCCCCTTCCCCTCTGACAGAGTCCTCCTCCCCCTCCTCCTCCCCTCTGACAGAGTCATGTAGTGTATCTCTCTCCCCTCCTCCCCTTCCCCTCTGACAGAGTCATGTAGTGTATCTCTCTCCCCTCCTCCCCTTCTCCTCTGACAGAGTCAGTCATCTCTCTCCCCTCCTCCCCTTCCCCTCTGACAGAGTCATATAGTGTATCTCCCTCCCCTCCTCCCCTTCCCCTCTGACAGAGTCATTTAGTGTATCTCTCTCCTCCCCTCCTCCCCTTCCCCTCTGACAGAGTCATGTAGTGTATCTCTCTCCCCTCCTCCCCTTCCCCTCTGACAGAGTCATGTAGTGTATCTCTCTCCCCTCCTCCCCTTCCCCTCTGACAGAGTCATGTAGTGTATCTCTCTCCCCTCCCCTCCTCCCCTTCCCCTCTGACAGAGTCATGTAGTGTATCTCTCTCTCCTCCTTCCCCTCTGACAGAGTCATGTAGTGCATCTCTCTCCCCCTCCCCTTCCCCTCTGACAGAGTCATGTAGTGCATCTCTCTCCCCTCCCCTCCTCCCCTTCCCCTCTGACAGAGTCATGTAGTGCATCTCTCTCCCCTCCCCTCCTCCCCTTCCCCTCTGACAGAGTCATGTAGTGTATCTCTCTCCCCTCCTCCCCTTCCCCTCTGACAGAGTCATGTGGTGTATCTCTCTCCCCTCCCCTCCTCCCCTTCCCCTCTGACAGAGTCATGTAGTGCATCTCTCTCCCCTCACCTCCTCACCTTCCCCTCTGACAGAGTCATGTAGTGTATCCCTCTCCCCTCCTCCCCTTCCCCTCTGACAGAGTCATGTAGTGCATCTCTCTCCCCTCCCCTCCTCCCCTTCCCCTCTGACAGAGTCATGTAGTGTATCTCTCTCCCCTCCCCTCCTCCCCTTCCCCTCTGACAGAGTCATGTAGTGTATCTCTCTCCCCTCCTCCCCTTCCCCTCTGACAGAGTCATTTAGTGTATCTCTCTCCCCTCCTCCCCTTCCCCTCTGACAGAGTCATGTAGTGTATCTCTCTCCCCTCCTCCCCTTCCCCTCTGACAGAGTCATGTAGTGTATCTCTCTCCCCTCCTCCCCTTCCCTCTGACAGAGTCAGAGTGTATCTCTCTCCCCTCCCCTCCCCTTCCCCTCTGACAGAGTCATGTAGTGTATCTCTCTCCCCTCCCCTCCTCCCCTTCCCCTCTGACAGAGTCATGTAGTGCATCTCTCTCCCCCCTCCTCCCCTTCCCCTCTGACAGAGTCATGTAGTGTATCTCTCTCCCTCCTCCCCTTCCCCTCTGACAGAGTCATGTAGTGTATCTCTCTCCCCTCCTCCCCTTCCCCTCTGACAGAGTCATGTAGTGCATCTCTCTCCCCCCCCCCCCTTCCCCTCTGACAGAGTCATGTAGTGTATCTCTCTCCCCTCCCCTCCTCCCCTTCCCCTCTGACAGAGTCATGTAGTGTATCTCTCTCCCCTCCTCCCCTTCCCCTCTGACAGAGTCATGTGGTGTATCTCTCCCCTCCCCTCCTCCCCTTCCCCTCTGACAGAGTCATGTAGTGCATCTCTCTCCCCTCCCCCCCTTCCCCTCTGACAGAGTCATGTAGTGTATCTCTCTCCCCTCCTCCCCTTCCCCTCTGACAGAGTCATGTAGTGCATCTCTCTCCCCTCCCCTCCTCCCCTTCCCCTCTGACAGAGTCATGTAGTGTATCTCTCCCCTCCCCTCCTCCCCTTCCCCTCTGACAGAGTCATGTAGTGTATCTCTCTCCCCTCCCCTCCTCCCCTTCCCCTCTGACAGAGTCATGTAGTGTATCTCTCTCCCCTCCCCTCCTCCCCTTCCCCTCTGACAGAGTCATGTAGTGTATCTCTCTCCCCTCCCCTCCTCCCCTTCCCCTCTGACAGAGTCATGTAGTGTATCTCTCTCCCCTCCCCTCCTCCCCTTCCCCTCTGACAGAGTCATGTAGTGTATCTCTCTCCCCTCCCTCCACCCCTTCCCCTCTGACAGAGTCATGTAGTGTATCTCTCCCCTCCCCTCCTCCCCTTCCCCTCTGACAGAGTCATGTAGTGTATCTCTCTCCCTCCCCTCCTCCCCTTCCCCTCTGACAGAGTCATGTAGTGCATCTCTCTCCCCTCCTCCCCTTCCCCTCTGACAGAGTCATGTAGTGTATCTCTCTCCCCTCCCCTCCTCCCCTTCCCCTCTGACAGAGTCATGTAGTGCATCTCTCTCCCCTCCTCCCCTTCCCCTCTGACAGAGTCATGTAGTGTATCTCTCTCCCCTCCTCCCCTTCCCCTCTGACAGAGTCATGTAGTGTATCTCCTCCCTCCCCTCCCCTTCCCCTCTGACAGAGTCATGTAGTGCATCTCTCTCCCTCCCCTCCTCCCCTTCCCCTCTGACAGAGTCATGTAGTGTATCTCTCTCCCCTCCCCTCCTCCCCTTCCCCTCTGACAGAGTCATGTAGTGCATCTCTCTCCCCTCCTCCCCTTCCCCTCTGACAGAGTCATGTAGTGTATCTCTCCCTCCCCTCCTCCCCTTCCCCTCTGACAGAGTCATGTAGTGTCTCTCTCCCCTCCTCCCCTTCCCCTCTGACAGAGTCATGTAGTGTATCTCTCTCCCCTCCTCCCCTTCCCCTCTGACAGAGTCATGTAGTGTATCTCTCTCCCCTCCTCCCCTTCTCCTCTGACAGAGTCATGTAGTGTATCTCTCTCCCCTCCTCCCCTTCCCCTCTGACAGAGTCATGTAGTGTATCTCTCTCCCCTCCTCCCCTTCCCCTCTGACAGAGTCATGTAGTGTATCTCTCTCCCCTCCTCCCCTTCCCCTCTGACAGAGTCATGTAGTGTATCTCTCTCCCCTCCTCCCCTTCCCCTCTGACAGAGTCATTTAGTGTATCTCTCTCCCCTCCTCCCCTTCCCCTCTGACAGAGTCATGTAGTGTATCTCTCTCCCCTCCTCCCCTTCCCCTCTGACAGAGTCATGTAGTGTATCTCTCTCCCTCCTCCCCTTCCCTCTGACAGAGTCATGTAGTGTATCTCTCTCCCCTCCTCCCCTTCTCCTCTGACAGAGTCATGTAGTGTATCTCTCTCCCCTCCTCCCCTTGCCCTCTGACAGAGTCATTTAGTGTATCTCTCTCCCCTCCTCCCCTTCCCCTCTGACAGAGTCATGTAGTGTATCTCTCTCCCCTCCCCTCCTCCCCTTCCCCTCTGACAGAGTCATTTAGTGTATCTCTCTCCCCTCCTCCCCTTCCCCTCTGACAGAGTCATTTAGTGTATCTCTCTCCCCTCCTCCCCTTCCCCTCTGACAGAGTCATGTAGTGTATCTCTCTCCCCTCCCCCCCTTCACCTCTGAGAGAGTCATGTAGTGTATCTCTCTCCCCTCCTCCCCTTCTCCTCTGACAGAGTCATGTAGTGTATCTCTCTCCCCTCCTCCCCTTCCCCTCTGACAGAGTCATGTAGTGTATCTCTCTCCCCTCCTCCCCCTTCCCCTCTGACAGAGTCATGTAGTGTATCTCTCTCCCCTCCCCTCCCCTTCCCCTCTGACAGAGTCATGTAGTGTATCTCTCTCCCCTCCTCCCCTTCCCCTCTGACAGAGTCATGTAGTGTATCTCTCTCCCCTCCCCTCCTCCCCTTCCCCTCTGACAGAGTCATGTAGTGCATCTCTCTCCCCTCCCCTCCTCCCCTTCCCCTCTGACAGAGTCTGTATCTCTCTCCCCTCCCTCCTCCCCTTCCCCTCTGACAGAGTCATGTAGTGCATCTCTCTCCCCTCTCTCCCCTTCCCCTCTGACAGAGTCATGTAGTGCATCTCTCTCCCCCCCTCCCCCTTCCCCTCTGACAGAGTCATGTAGTGTATCTCTCTCCCTCCCTCCTCCCCTTCCCCTCTGACAGAGTCATGTAGTGTATCTCTCTCCCCTCCTCCCCTTCCCCTCTGACAGAGTCATGTAGTGTATCTCTCCCCTCCTCCCCTCCCCTTCCTCTGACAGAGTCATGTAGTGCATCTCTCTCCCCTCCTCCTCCCTTCCCCTCTGACAGAGTCATGTAGTGTATCTCTCTCCCCTCCTCCCCTTCCCCTCTGACAGAGTCATGTAGTGTATCTCTCCCTCCCCTCCTCCCCTTCCCCTCTGACAGAGTCATGTAGTGTATCTCTCTCCCTCCCCTCCTCCCCTTCCCCTCTGACAGAGTCATGTAGTGTATCTCTCTCCCCTCCTCCCCTTCCCCTCTGACAGAGTCATTTAGTGTATCTCTCTCCCCTCCCCCCCTTCCCCTCTGACAGAGTCATGTAGTGTATCTCTCTCCCCTCCTCCTTCCCCTCTGACAGAGTCATGTAGTGTATCTCTCTCCCCTCCTCCCCTTCCCTCTGACAGAGTCATGTAGTGTATCTCTCTCCCCTCCTCCCCTTCCCCTCTGACAGAGTCATGTAGTGTATCTCTCCCCTCCCCTCCTCCCCTTCCCCTCTGACAGAGTCATGTAGTGCATCTCTCTCCCCTCCCCTCCTCCCCTTCCCCTCTGACAGAGTCATGTAGTGTATCTCTCTCCTCCTCCCCTTCCCCTCTGACAGAGTCATGTGGTGTATCTCTCTCCTCCCCTCCTCCCCTTCCCCTCTGACAGAGTCATGTAGTGCATCTCTCTCCCCTCCCCTCCTCCCCTTCCCCTCTGACAGAGTCATGTAGTGTATCTCTCTCCCCTCCCCTCCTCCCCTTCCCCTCTGACAGAGTCATGTAGTGTATCTCTCTCCCCTCCTCCCCTTCCCCTCTGACAGAGTCATGTAGTGTATCTCTCTCCCCTCCCCTCCCCTTCCCCTCTGACAGAGTCATGTAGTGCATCTCTCTCCCCTCCTCCCCTTCCCCTCTGACAGAGTCATGTAGTGTATCTCTCCCCTCCCCTCTGACAGAGTCCCTCCTCCCCTTCCCCTCCCCTCTGACAGAGTCATGTAGTGTATCTCTCTCCTCCCCTCCTCCCTTCCCCTCTGACAGAGTCATGTAGTGTATCTCTCCCTCCCCTCCTCCCTTCCCCTCTGACAGAGTCATGTAGTGTATCTCTCTCCCTCCTCCTCCCCTTCCCCTCTGACAGAGTCATGTAGTATATCTCCTCCCCTCCTCCCCTTCCCCTCTGACAGAGTCATGTAGTGTATCTCTCTCCCTCCTCCTCCCCTTCCCCTCTGACAGAGTCATGTAGTGTATCTCTCTCCCTCCTCCCCTTCCCCTCTGACAGAGTCATGTAGTGTATCTCTCCCCTCCTCCCCCCTCCCCCTCCCCTTCCCCTCTGACAGAGTCATGTAGTGTATCTCCCTCCCCTCCTCCCCTTCCCCTCTGACAGAGTCATGTAGTGTATCTCTCTCTCCCCTCCTCCCCTTCCCCTCTGACAGAGTCATGTAGTGCATCTCTCTCCCCTCCCCTCCTCCCCTTCCCCTCTGACAGAGTCATGTAGTGTATCTCTCTCCCCTCCTCCCCTTCCCCTCTGACAGAGTCATGTAGTGTATCTCTCTCCTCCCCTCCCTCCCCTTCCCCTCTGACAGAGTCATGTAGTGTATCTCTCCCCTCCTCCCCTTCCCTCTGACAGAGTCATGTAGTGTATCTCTCTCCCCTCCTCCCCTTCCCCTTTGACAGAGTCATGTAGTGCATCTCTCTCCCCTCCTCCCCTTCCCCTCTGACAGAGTCATGTAGTGTATCTCCCCTCCCCTCCTCCCCTTCCCCTCTGACAGAGTCATGTAGTGTATCTCTCTCTCCCCTCCTCCCTTCCCCTCTGACAGAGTCATGTAGTGTATCTCTCCCTCCCCTCCTTCCCCTCTGACAGAGTCATGTAGTGTATCTCTCTCCCCTCCTCCCCTTCCCCTCTGACAGAGTCATGTAGTGTATCTCTCTCCCCTCCTCCCCTTCCCCTCTGACAGAGTCATGTAGTGTATCTCTCTCCCCTCCCCTCCTCCCCTTCCCCTCTGACAGAGTCATGTAGTGTATCTCTCTCCCCTCCCTCCTCCCCTTCCCCTCTGACAGAGTCATGTAGTGTATCTCTCTCCCCTCCTCCCCTTCCCCTCTGACAGAGTCATGTAGTGTATCTCTCTCCCCTCCTCCCCTTCCCCTCTGACAGAGTCATGTAGTGTATCTCTCTCCCCTCCTCCCCTTCCCCTCTGACAGAGTCATGTAGTGTATCTCTCCCCTCCCCTCCTCCCCTTCCCCTCTGACAGAGTCATGTAGTGTATCTCTCTCCCCTCCTCCCCTTCCCCTCTGACAGAGTCATGTAGTGCATCTCTCTCCCCTCCTCCCCTTCTCTGACTCATGTAGTGTATCCCTCCCCTCCTCCCCTTCCCCTCTGACAGAGTCATGTAGTGTATCTCTCTCCCCCCCTCCTCCCCTTCCCCTCTGACAGAGTCATGTAGTGTATCTCTCTCCCCTCCTCCCCTTCCCCTCTGACAGAGTCATGTAGTGTATCCCTCCCTCCTCCCCTTCCCCTCTGACAGAGTCATGTAGTGTATCTCTCTCCCCTCCTCCTTCCCCTCTGACAGAGTCATGTAGTGTATCTCTCTCCCCTCCTCCCCTTCCCCTCTGACAGAGTCATGTAGTGTATCTCTCTCCCCTCCTCCCCTTCCCCTCTGACAGAGTCATGTAGTGTATCTCTCTCCCCTCCTCCCCTTCCCCTCTGACAGAGTCATTTAGTGTATCTCTCTCCCCTCCACTCCTCTATCTCTCTCCCCTCCTCCCCTTCCCCTCTGACAGAGTCATGTAGTGTATCTCTCTCCCTTCCTCCACTTCCCCTCTGACAGAGTCATGTAGTGTATCTCCCCTCCCCTCCTCCCCTTCCCCTCTGACAGAGTCATGTAGTGTATCTCTCCCCCCTCCCCTCCCCCCTTCCCCTCTGACAGAGTCATGAAGTGTATCTCTCTACCCTCCTCCCCTTCCCCTCTGACAGAGTCATGTAGTGTATCTCTCTCCCCCCTCCCCTCCCCCCCTTCCCCTCTGACAGAGTCATGTAGTGTATCTCTCTCCCCTCCTCCCCTTCCCCTCTGACAGAGTCATGTAGTGTATCTCTCTCCTCCTCCCTTCCCCTCTGACAGAGTCATGTAGTGTATCTCTCTCCCCTCCACCCCTTCCCCTCTGACAGAGTCATGTAGTGTATCTCTCTCCCCTCCTCCCCTTCCCCTCTGACAGAGTCATGTAGTGTATCTCTCTCCCCCCTCCTCCCCTTCCCCTCTGACAGAGTCATGTAGTGTATCTCTCTCCCCTCCTCCCCTTCCCTCTGACAGAGTCATGTAGTGTATCTCCCCTCCCCTCCTCCCCTTCCCCTCTGACAGAGTCATGTAGTGTATCTCTCTCCCCTCCTCCCCTTCCCCTCTGACAGAGTCATGTAGTGTATCTCTCTCCCCTCCTCCCCTTCCCCTCTGACAGAGTCATGTAGTGCATCTCTCTCCCCTCCTCCCCTTCCCCTCTGACAGAGTCATGTAGTGTATCTCTCTCCCCTCCTCCCCTTCCCCTCTGACAGAGTCATGTAGTGTATCTCTCTCCCCTCCTCCCCTTCCCCTCTGACAGAGTCATGTAGTGTATCTCTCTCCCCTCCCCTCCTCCCCTTCCCCTCTGACAGAGTCATGTAGTGTATCTCTCTCCCCTCCTCCCCTTCCCCTCTGACAGAGTCATGTAGTGTATCTCTCCCTCCCCTCCTCCCCTTCCCCTCTGACAGAGTCATGTAGTGTATCTCTCTCCCCCTCCTCCCCTTCCCCTCTGACAGAGTCATGTAGTGTATCTCTCTCCCCTCCTCCCCTTCCCCTCTGACAGAGTCATGTAGTGTATCTCTCTCCCCTCCTCCCCTTCCCCTCTGACAGAGTCATGTAGTGTATCTCTCTCCCCTCCTCCCCTTCCCCTCTGACAGAGTCATGTAGTGCATCTTCTCCTCTGACAGAGTCATGTAGTGTATCTCTCTCCCCTCCTCCCCTTCCCCTCTGACAGTCATGTAGTGTATCTCTCTCCCCTCCTCCCCTTCCCCTCTGACAGAGTCATGTAGTGTATCTCTCTCCTCCCCTCCTCCCTTCCCCTCTGACAGAGTCATGTAGTGTATCTCTCTCCCCTCCTCCCCTTCCCCTCTGACAGAGTCATGTAGTGTATCTCTCTCCCCTCCCCTCCTCCCCTTCCCCTCTGACAGAGTCATGTAGTGCATCTCTCTCCCCTCCTCCCCTTCCCCTCTGACAGAGTCTGTATCTCTCTCCTCCCCTCCTCCCCTTCCCCTCTGACAGAGTCATGTAGTGTATCTCTCCTCCCCTCCTCCCTTCCCCTCTGACAGAGTCATGTAGTGTATCTCTCCCCTCCCCTCCTCCCCTCCCTCTGACTCATGTAGTGCATCTCTCTCCCCTCCTCCCCTTCCCCTCTGACAGAGTCATGTAGTGTATCTCTCTCCCCTCCTCCCCTTCCCCTCTGACAGAGTCATGTAGTGTATCTCTCTCCCCTCCCCTCCCCCTTCCCCTCTGACAGAGTCATGTAGTGTATCTCTCTCCCCTCCCCTCCTCCCCTTCCCCTCTGACAGAGTCATGTAGTGTATCTCTCTCCCCTCCTCCCCTTCCTCTGACAGAGTCATGTAGTGTATCTCTCTCCCCTCCTCCCCTTCCCCTCTGACAGAGTCATGTAGTGTATCTCTCTCCCTCCCCTCCTCCCCTTCCCCTCTGACAGAGTCATGTAGTGTATCTCTCTCCCCTCCCCTCCTCCCCTTCCCCTCTGACAGAGTCATGTAGTGTATCTCTCTCCCCTCCTCCCCTTCCCCTCTGACAGAGTCATGTAGTGCATCTCTCTCCCCCCCTTCCCCTCATGTAGTGTATCCCTCCTCCTCCCCTTCCCCTCTGACAGAGTCATGTAGTGTATCTCTCTCCCCTCCCCTCCTCCCCTTCCCCTCTGACAGAGTCATGTAGTGTATCTCTCTCCCCTCCTCCCCTTCCCCTCTGACAGAGTCATGTAGTGCATCTCTCTCCCCTCCTCCCCTTCCCCTCTGACAGAGTCATGTAGTGTATCTCTCCCCTCCTCCCCTTCCCCTCTGACAGAGTCATGTAGTGTATCTCTCTCCCCTCCTCCCCTTCCCCTCTGACAGAGTCATGTAGTGTATCTCTCTCCCCCCCTCCTCCCCTTCCCCTCTGACAGAGTCATGTAGTGTATCTCTCTCCCCTCCTCCCCTTCCCCTCTGACAGAGTCATGTAGTGTATCTCTCTCCCCTCCTCCCCTTCCCCTCTGACAGAGTCATTTAGTGTATCTCTCTCCCCTCCTCCCCTTCCCCTCTGACAGAGTCATGTAGTGTATCTCTCTCCCCTCCTCCCCTTCCCCTCTGACAGAGTCATGTAGTGTATCTCTCTCCCCCCTCCCCTCTGACAGAGTCATGTAGTGTATCTCTCTCCCTCCTCCCTTCCCCTCTGACAGAGTCATGTAGTGTATCTCTCTCCCCTCCTCCTCCCCTTCCCCTCTGACAGAGTCATGTAGTGTATCTCTCTCCCTCCTCCTCCCCTTCCCCTCTGACAGAGTCATGTAGTGTATCTCTCTCCCCTCCTCCCCTTCCCCTCTGACAGAGTCATGTAGTGTATCTCTCTCCCCTCCCCTCCTCCCCTTCCCCTCTGACAGAGTCATGTAGTGCATCTCTCTCCCCTCCCCTCCTCCCCTTCCCCTCTGACAGAGTCATGTAGTGCATCTCTCTCTCCCCTCCTCCCCTTCCCCTCTGACAGAGTCATGTAGTGTATCTCTCTCTCCCCTCCTCCCCTTCCCCTCTGACAGAGTCATGTAGTGTATCTCTCTCCCCTCCTCCCCTTCCCCTCTGACAGAGTCATGTAGTGCATCTCTCTCCCCTCCTCCCCTTCCCCTCTGACAGAGTCATGTAGTGTATCTCTCTCCCCTCCTCCCCTTCCCCTCTGACAGAGTCATGTAGTGCATCTCTCTACCCTCCCTCCCCTCCCCTCCCCTTCCCCTCTGACAGAGTCATGTAGTGCATCTCTCTCCCCTCCTCCTCCCCTTCCCCTCTGACAGAGTCATGTAGTGTATCTCCTCTCCCCTCCTCCCCTTCCCCTCTGACAGAGTCATGTAGTGTATCTCTCCCTCCTCCCCTTCCCCTCTGACAGAGTCATGTAGTGTATCTCTCTCCCCTCCTCCCCTTCCCCTCTGACAGAGTCATGTAGTGTATCTCTCTCCCTCCCCTCCCTCCCCTTCCCCTCTGACAGAGTCATGTAGTATCTCTCTCCCCTCCTCCCCTTCCCCTCTGACAGAGTCATGTAGTGTATCTCCCCTCCTCCCCTTCCCCTCTGACAGAGTCATGTAGTGTATCTCTCTCCCCCCTCCTCCCCTTCCCCTCTGACAGAGTCATGTATCTCTCTCCCCTCCTCCTTCCCCTAGTCTCTCTCCTCCCCTCCTCCCCTTCCCCTCTGTCATGTAGTGTATCTCTCTCCCCTCCTCCCCTTCCCCTCTGACAGAGTCATGTAGTGTATCTCTCTCCCCCCCTCCTCCCCTTCCCCTCTGACAGAGTCATGTAGTGTATCTCTCTCCCCTCCTCCCCTTCCCCTCTGACAGAGTCATGTAGTGTATCTCTCCCCTCCCCTCCTCCCCTTCCCTCTGACAGAGTCATGTGGTGTATCTCTCTCCCCTCCTCCCCTTCCCCTCTGACAGAGTCATGTAGTGTATCTCTCCCCTCCTCCCCTTCCCCCTGACAGAGTCATGTAGTGTATCTCTCTCCCCTCCTCCCTTCCCCTCTGACAGAGTCATGTAGTGCATCTCTCTCCCCTCCCCTCCTCCCCTTCCCCTCTGACAGAGTCATGTAGTGCATCTCTCTCCCCCTCCTCCCCTTCCCCTCTGACAGAGTCATGTAGTGTATCTCTCTCCCCTCCTCCCCTTCCCCTCTGACAGAGTCATGTAGTGTATCTCTCTCCCTCCTCCCCTTCCCCTCTGACAGAGTCATGTAGTGTATCTCTCTCCCCTCCTCCCCTTCCCCTCTGACAGAGTCATGTAGTGTATCTCTCTCCCCTCCTCCCCTTCCCCTCTGACAGAGTCATGTAGTGTATCTCTCCCCTCCCCTCCTCCCCTTCCCCTCTGACAGAGTCATGTAGTGCATCACTCCCCTCCCCTCCTCCCCTTCCCCTCTGACAGAGTCATGTAGTGTATCTCTCTCCCCTCCTCCCCTTCCCCTCTGACAGAGTCATGTAGTGTATCTCATCTCCTCCCCTTCCCCTCTGACAGAGTCATGTAGTGTATCTCTCTCCCCTCCTCCCCTTCCCCTCTGACAGAGTCATGTAGTGCATCTCTCTCCCCTCCTCCCCCTTCCCCTCTGACAGAGTCATGTAGTGTATCTCTCTCCCCTCCTCCCTTCCCCTCTGACAGAGTCATGTAGTGTATCTCTCTCCCCTCCTCCCCTTCCCCTCTGACAGAGTCATGTAGTGTATCTCTCTCCCCTCCCTCCTCCCCTTCCCCTCTGACAGAGTCATGTAGTGTATCTCTCTCCTCTCCCCTCCCCTCCTCCCCTTCCCCTCTGACAGAGTCATGTAGTGTATCTCTCTCCTCCTCCCCTTCCCCTCTGACAGAGTCATGTAGTGTATCTCTCTCCCCTCCTCCCTTCCCCTCTGACAGAGTCATGTAGTGTATCTCTCTCCCCTCCTCCCCTTCCCCTCTGACAGAGTCATGTAGTGCATCTCTCTCCCCTCCCCTCCTCCCCTTCCCCTCTGACAGAGTCATGTAGTGTATCTCCCTCCCCTCCTCCCCTTCCCCTCTGACAGAGTCATGTAGTGTATCTCTCTCCCCCCTCCCCTTCCCCTCTGACAGAGTCATGTAGTGTATCTCTCTCCTCCTCCCCTTCCCCTCTGACAGAGTCATGTAGTGTATCTCTCTCCTCCTCCTCCCCTTCCCCTCTGACAGAGTCATGTAGTGCATCTCTCTCCCCTCCTCCCCTTCCCCTCTGACAGAGTCATGTAGTGCATCTCTCCCCCCCTCCCCTTCCCCTCTGACAGAGTCATGTAGTGTATCTCTCTCCCCTCCTCCCCTTCCCCTCTGACAGAGTCATGTAGTGCATCTCTCTCCCTCCTCTTCCCTCTGACAGAGTCATGTAGTGGATCCTCTCCCTCCTCCCCTTCCCCTCTGACAGAGTCATGTAGTGTATCTCTCTCCCCTCCCCTCCCTCCTCCCCTCTGACAGAGTCATGTAGTGTATCTCTCCCTCCCTCCTCCCCTTCCCCTCTGACAGGGTCTGTATCTCTCTCCCCTCCTCCCCTTCCCCTCTGACAGAGTCATGTAGTGTATCTCTCTCCCTCCTCCCCTTCCCCTCTGACAGAGTCATGTAGTGCATCTCTCTCCCCCCCTCCTCCCTTCCCCTCTGACAGAGTCATGTAGTGTATCTCCCTCTCCCCTCCCCTCCTCCCCTTCCCCTCTGACAGAGTCATGTAGTGTATCTCTCCCCCCTCCTCCCTTCCCCTCTGACAGAGTCATGTAGTGTATCTCTCTCCCCTCCTCCCCTTCCCTCTGACAGAGTCATGTAGTGTATCTCTCTCCCTCCTCCCCTTCCCCTCTGACAGAGTCATGTAGTGTATCTCTCTCCTCCTCCTCCCTTCCCCTCTGACAGAGTCATGTAGTGTATCTCTCTCCCCTCCTCCCCTTCCCCTCTGACAGAGTCATGTAGTGTATCTCTCTCCCCTCCCCTCTGACAGAGTCCTCCTCCCTCCTCCCCTTCCCCTCTGACAGAGTCATGTAGTGTATCTCTCTCCCCTCTCCTTCCTGACAGAGTCCCTTCCCCTCTGACAGAGTCATGTAGTGTATCTCTCTCCCCTCCTCCCCTTCCCCTCTGACAGAGTCATGTAGTGCATCTCTCTCCCCTCCCTCCCCTTCCCTCTGACAGAGTCATGTAGTGTATCTCTCTCCCTCCCCTCCTCCCCTTCCCCTCTGACAGAGTCATGTAGTGTATCTCTCTCCCTCCTCCCCTTCCCTGACAGAGTCATGTAGTGTATCTCTCTCCCCTCCTCCCCTTCCCCTCTGACAGAGTCATGTAGTGTATCTCTCTCCCCTCCCCTCCTCCCCTTCCCCTCTGACAGAGTCATTCTAGTGTATCTCTCTCCCCTCCTCCCCTTCCCCTCTGACAGAGTCATGTAGTGTATCTCCCTCCCCTCCTCCCCTTCCCCTCTGACAGAGTCATGTAGTGTATCTCTCTCCCCTCCCCTCCCCTTCCCCTCTGACAGAGTCATGTAGTGCATCTCTCTCCCCCCTCCCCTTCCCCTCTGACAGAGTCATGTAGTGTATCTCTCCCTCCCTCCTCCCCTTCCCCTCTGACAGAGTCATGTAGTGTATCTCTCTCCCCCCCCTCCTCCCCTTCCCCTCTGACAGAGTCATGTAGTGCATCTCTCTCCCCTCCTCCCCTTCCCCTCTGACAGAGTCATGTAGTGTATCTCTCTCCCCTCCTCCCCTTCCCCTCTGACAGAGTCTCCCTCCCTCCTCCCCTTCCCCTCTGACAGAGTCATGTAGTGTATCTCTCTCCCTCCTCCCCTTCCCCTCTGACAGAGTCATGGAGTGTATCTCTCCCCTCCCCTCCTCCCCTCCTCCTCCCCTCTGACAGAGTCATGTAGTGTATCCCTCCCCTCCTCCCCTTCCCCTCTGACAGAGTCATGTAGTGTATCTCTCTCCCCTCCTCCCCTTCCCCTCTGACAGAGTCATGTAGTGTATCTCTCTCCCCTCCTCCCCTTCCCCTCTGACAGAGTCATGTAGTGCATCTCTCTCCCCTCCTCCCCTTCCCCTCTGACAGAGTCATGTAGTGCATCTCTCCCCTCCCCTCCTCCCCTTCCCCTTTGACAGAGTCATGTAGTGCATCTCTCTCCCCTCCCCTCCTCCCCTTCCCCTTTGACAGAGTCATGTAGTGCATCTCTCTCCCCTCCTCCCCTTCCCCTCCCCTCCCCCCCCCTTCCCCTCTGACAGAGTCATGTAGTGTATCTCTCTCCCCTCCTCCCCTTCCCCTTTGACAGAGTCATGTAGTGCATCTCTCCCCTCCTCCCCTTCCCCTCTGACAGAGTCATGTAGTGTATCTCTCTCCCCTCCTCCCCTTCCCCTCTGACAGAGTCATGTAGTGTATCTCTCTCCCCTCCCCTCCCCTTCCCTCTGACTGACAGAGTATCTCTCCCTCCTCCTTCTGACAGAGTCATGGAGTGTATCTCTCTCCCCTCCTCCCCTTCCCCTCTGACAGAGTCATGTAGTGTATCTCTCTCCCCTCCTCCCCTTCCCCTCTGACAGAGTCATGTAGTGTATCTCTCTCCCCTCCTCCCCTTCCCCTCTGACAGAGTCATGTAGTGCATCTCTCTCCCCTCCTCCCCTTCCCCTCTGACAGAGTCATGTAGTGCATCTCTCTCCCCTCCTCCCCTTCCCCTCTGACAGAGTCATGTAGTGTATCTCTCTCCCCTCCTCCCCTTCCCCTCTGACAGAGTCATGTAGTGCATCTCTCTCCCCTCCTCCCCTTCCCCTCTGACAGAGTCATGTAGTGTATCTCTCTCCCCTCCCCCCTTCCCCTCCCCTCCTCCCCTTCCCCTCTGACAGAGTCATGTAGTGCATCTCTCTCCCCTCCTCCCCTTCCCCTCTGACAGAGTCATGTAGTGTATCTCTCTCCCCTCCTCCCCTTCCCCTCTGACAGAGTCATGTAGTGTATCTCTCTCCCCTCCCTCCCCTTCTGACAGAGTCATGTAGTGCATCTCTCTCCTCCTCCTTCCCCTCTGACAGAGTCATGTAGTGTATCTCTCTCCCCTCCTCCCCTTCCCCTCTGACAGAGTCATGTAGTGTATCTCTCTCCCCTCCTCCTCCCCTTCCCCTCTGACAGTCAGTAGTGTATCTCTCTCCCCTCCTCCCCTTCCCTCTGACAGAGTCATGTAGTGTATCTCTCTCCCCTCCTCCCCTTCCCCTCTGACAGAGTCATGTAGTGTATCTCTCTCCCCTCCTCCCCTTCCCCTCTGACAGAGTCATGTAGTGCATCTCTCTCTCTCCCTTCCTCCTCCCCTTCCCCTCTGACAGAGTCATGTAGTGCATCTCTCTCCCCCCTCCCTCCCCTTCCCCTCTGACAGAGTCATGTAGTGTATCTCTCTCCCTCCTCCCCTTCCCCTCTGACAGAGTCATGTAGTGTATCTCTCTCCCCTCCTCCCTTCCCCTCTGAGTCATGTAGTATCTCCCTCCCCTCCCCCCTCCTCCCCTTCCCCCTCTGACAGAGTCATGTAGTGTATCTCTCTCCCCTCCTCCCCTTCCCCTCTGACAGAGTCATGTAGTGTATCTCTCTCCCTCCCTCCTCCCCTCCTCCTTCCTCTGACAGAGTCATGTAGTGTATCTCTCTCCTCCTCCTCCCCTTCCCCTCTGACAGAGTCATGTAGTGTATCTCTCTCCCCTCCCCCCTCCCCTTCCCCTCTGACAGAGTCATGTAGTGTATCTCTCTCCCTCCCTCCTTCCCCTCTGACAGAGTCATGTAGTGTATCTCCTCCCCTCCTCCCCTTCCCTCTGACAGAGTCATGTAGTGCATCTCTCTCCCCTCCTCCCCTTCCCCTCTGACAGAGTCATGTAGTGTATCTCTCTCCCCTCCTCCCCTTCCCCTCTGACAGAGTCATGTAGTGTATCTCTCTCCCCTCCTCCTTCCCTCTGACAGAGTCATGTAGTGTATCTCTCTCCCTCCTCCCCTTCCCCTCTGACAGAGTCATGTAGTGCATCTCTCTCCCCCCTCCTCCCTTCCCCTCTGACAGAGTCATGTAGTGTATCTCTCTCCCCTCCTCCCCTTCCCCTCTGACAGAGTCATGTAGTGTATCTCTCTCCCCTCCTCCCCTTCCCCTCTGACAGAGTCATGTAGTGCATCTCTCTCTCCCCTCCTCCCCTTCCCCTCTGACAGAGTCATGTAGTGCATCTCTCTCCCCTCCTCCCCTTCCCCTCTGACAGAGTCATGTAGTGCATCTCTCTCCCCTCCTCCCCTTCCCCTCTGACAGAGTCATGTAGTGTATCTCTCTCCCCTCCCCTCCTCCCCTTCCCCTCTGACAGAGTCATGTAGTGCATCTCTCTCCCCTCCTCCCCTTCCCCTCTGACAGAGTCATGTAGTCTCTCTCTCTCCCTCCCCTCCTCCTTCCCCTCTGACAGAGTCATGTAGTGCATCTCTCTCCCCTCCCCCCTCCCCTCTGACAGAGTCATGTAGTGTATCTCTCTCCCCTCCTCCCCTTCCCCTCTGACAGAGTCATGTAGTGCATCTCTCCCCTCCTCCCCTTCCCCTCTGACAGAGTCATGTAGTGTATCTCTCTCCCTCCTCCTCCTTCCCCTCTGACAGATCTCATGTAGTCATCTCTCTCCCCTCCTCCCCTTCCCCTCTGACAGAGTCATGTAGTGTATCTCTCTCCCTCCTCCTCCTCCCCTTCCCCTCTGACAGAGTCATGTAGTGTATCTCTCTTCCTCCTCCCCTTCCCCTCTGACAGAGTCATGTAGTGCATCTCTCTCCCCTCCTCCCCTTCCCCTCTGACAGAGTCATGTAGTGTATCTCTCTCCCCTCCTCCCCTTCCCTCTGACAGAGTCATGTAGTGCATCTCTCTCCCCTCCCCCTTCCTCTGACAGAGTCCATCTCTCTCCCCTCCTCCCCTTCCCCTCTGACAGAGTCATGTAGTGTATCTCTCTCCCCTCCTCCCCTTCCCCTCTGACAGAGTCATGTAGTGTATCTCTCTCCCTCCCCTCCTCCCCTTCCTCTGACAGAGTCATGTAGTGTATCTCCTCTCCCTCCTCCCTTCCCCTCTGACAGAGTCATGTAGTGTATCTCTCTCCCTCCTCCTTCCCCTCTGACAGAGTCATGTAGTGTATCTCTCCTCCCTCCCCCTTCCCCTCTGACAGAGTCAGTGTATCTCTCTCCTCCCTCCTCCCCTTCCCCTCTGACAGAGTCATGTAGTGTATCTCTCTCCCCTCCTCCCTTCCCCTCTGACAGAGTCATGTAGTGTATCTCTCTCCCCTCCTCCCCTTCCCCTCTGACAGAGTCATGTAGTGCATCTCTCTCCCCTCCTCCCCTTCCCCTCTGACAGAGTCATGTAGTGTATCTCTCCTCCTCCCCTTCCCCTCTGACAGAGTCATGTAGTGCATCTCTCCCCCTCCTCCCCTTCCCCTCTGACAGAGTCATGTAGTGCATCTCTCTCCCCTCCCTTCCCCTTCCCCTCTGACAGAGTCATGTAGTGTATCCCTCTCTCCCCCCCCTCCTCCCCTTCCCCTCTGACAGAGTCATGTAGTGTATCTCCCTCCTCCCCTCCTCCCCTTCCCCTCTGACAGAGTCATGTAGTGCATCTCTCTCCCCTCCTCCCCTTCCCTCTGACAGAGTCATGTAGTGTATCTCTCCCTCCCCTCCCCTTCCCCTCTGACAGAGTCATGTAGTGTATCTCTCTCCCCTCCTCCCCTTCCCCTCTGACAGAGTCATGTAGTGTATCTCTCTCCCTCCTCCCTTCCCCTCTGACAGAGTCATTTAGTGTATCTCTCTCCCCTCCCCCCCTCTCCCTTCCCTCTGACAGAGTCATGTAGTGTATCTCTCTCCCCTCCTCCCCTTCCCCTCTGACAGAGTCATTTAGTGCATCTCTCTACCCTCCTCCCTTCCCTCTGACAGAGTCCCCTCCTCCCCCTTCCCCTCTGACAGAGTCATGTAGTCCCCCTTATCTCTCTCCCCTCCCCTCCTCCCCCCTCTGACAGAGTCATGTAGTGTATCTCTCTCCCCTCCTCCCCTTCCCCTCTGACAGAGTCATGTAGTGTATCTCTCTCCCCTCCTCCCTTCCCTCTGACAGAGTCCCATCTCTCCCCTCCTCCCCTTCCCCTCTGACAGAGTCATGTAGTGTATCTCCCTCCCCTCCTCCCCTTCCCCTCTGACAGAGTCATGTAGTGTATCTCTCTCCCTCCCCTCCTCCCCTTCCCCTCTGACAGAGTCATGACAGAGTCATGTAGTGTATCTCTCTCCCTCCCCTCCTCCCCTTCCCCTCTGACAGAGTCATGTAGTGTATCTCTCTCCCCTCCTCCCCTTCCCCTCTGACAGAGTCATGTAGTGTATCTCTCTCCCTCCTCCCCTTCCCCTCTGACAGAGTCATGTAGTGCATCTCTCCCCTCCTTCCCTTCCCCTCTGACAGAGTCATGTAGTGTATCTCTCTCCCCTCCTCCTCCCCTTCCCCTCTGACAGAGTCATGTAGTGTATCTCTCTCCCCTCCTCCCCTTCCCCTCTGACAGAGTCATGTAGTGTATCTCTCTCCCTCCTCCCCTTCCCCTCTGACAGAGTCATGTAGTGCATCTCTCTCCCTCCCCTCCCCCTTCCCCTCTGACAGAGTCATGTAGTGCATCTCTCTCCCCTCCTCCCCTTCCCCTGACAGAGTCATGTAGTGTATCTCTCCCCTCCTCCCCTTCCCCTCTGACAGAGTCATGTAGTGTATCTCTCTCCCCTCCCCTCCCCTTCCCCTCTGACAGAGTCATGTAGTGTATCTCTCTCCCCTCCCCCCTCCCCTTCCCCTCTGACAGAGTCATGTAGTGTATCTCTCTCCCTCCCCTCCCCTTCCCCTCTGACAGAGTCATGTAGTGTATCTCTCCCCTCCCTCCTCCCCTCCCTCCCCTTCCCCTCTGACAGAGTCATGTAGTGTATCTCTCTCCCCTCCTCCCCTTCCCCTCTGACAGAGTCATGTAGTGTATCTCTCTCCCCTCCTCCCCTTCCCCTCTGACAGAGTCATGTAGTGCATCTCTCCTCCTCCTCCCCTTCCCCTCAGAGTCCATCTCCTCCTCCTCCTTCCCCTCTGACAGAGTCATGTAGTGCATATCTCTCTCCCCCCCTCCTCCCCTTCCCCTCTGACAGAGTCATGTAGTGCATCTCTCCCCTCCTCCCCTTCCCCTCTGACAGAGTCATGTAGTGTATCTCTCTCCCCTCCTCCCCCTTCCCCTCTGACAGAGTCATGTAGTGTATCTCTCTCCCCCCCTCCCCCTTCCCCTCTGACAGAGTCATGTAGTGTATCTCTCTCCCCTCCTCCCCTTCCCCTCTGACAGAGTCATGTAGTGTATCTCTCTCCCCTCCTCCCCTTCCCCTCTGACAGAGTCATTTAGTGTATCTCTCTCCCTCTCTCTCCCTCCTCCCCTTCCCCTCTGACAGAGTCATGTAGTGTATCTCTCTCCCCTCCTCCCCTTCCCTTCTGACAGAGTCATGTAGTGTATCTCTACCCCTCCTCCCTTCCCTCTGACAGAGTCATGTAGTGTATCTCTCTCCCCTCCTCCCCTTCCCCTCTGACAGAGTCATGTAGTGTATCTCTCTCCCCTCCTCCCCTTCCCTCTGACAGAGTCATGTAGTGTATCTCTCTCCCCTCCCCTCCTCCTCCTCCCTTCCTCTGACAGAGTCATGTAGTGTATCTCTCTCCCTCCTCCCCTTCCCCTCTGACAGAGTCATTTAGTGTATCTCTCCCTCCCCTCCTCCCCTTCCCCTCTGACAGAGTCATGTAGTGTATCTCTCTCCCTCCTCCCCTTCCCCTCTGACAGAGTCATGTAGTGTATCTCTCTCCCCCTCCTCCCCTTCCCCTCTGACAGAGTCATGACAGAGTGTAGTCATCTCTCCCCCCCTCCTCCCCTTCCCCTCTGACAGAGTCATGTATCTCTCCCCCCTCCCCTTCCCCTCTGACAGAGTGTATCTCTCTCCCCTCCTCCCCTTCCCCTCTGACAGAGTCATGTAGTGTATCTCTCTCCCCTCCTCCCCTTCCCCTTCTGACAGAGTCATGTAGTGTATCTCTCTCCCCTCCTCCCCTTCCCCTCTGACAGAGTCATGTAGTGTATCTCTCTCTCCCTCCTCCCCTTCCCCAGAGTCATGTAGTGTATCTCTCTCCCCTCCTCCCCTTCCTCTGACAGAGTCATGTAGTGCATCTTCCCCTCTGACAGAGTCATGTAGTGTATCTCTCTCCCTCCTCCCCTTCCCCTCTGACAGAGTCATGTAGTGTATCTCTCTCCCCTCCTCCCCTTCCCCTCTGACAGAGTCATGTAGTGTATCTCTCTCTCCCCTCCTCCCCTTCCCCTCTGACAGAGTCATGTAGTGCATCTCTCTCCCCTCCTCCCCTTCCCCTCTGACAGAGTCATGTAGTGTATCTCTCTCCCCTCCTCCCCTTCCCCTCTGACAGAGTCATGTAGTGTATCTCTCTCCCCTCCTCCCCTTCCCCTCTGACAGAGTCCTCCCCTCCCCTTCCCCTGACAGAGTCATGTAGTGCATCTCTCTCCCTCCTCCCCTTCCCCTCTGACAGAGTCATGTAGTGTATCTCTCCCCTCCTCCCCTTCCCCCTGACAGAGTCCATCTCTCTCCTCCTCCCCTTCCCCTCTGACAGAGTCATGTAGTGCATCTCTCTCCCCTCCCCTCCTCCCCTTCCCCTCTGACAGAGTCATGTAGTGCATCTCTCTCCCCTCCTCCCCTTCCCCTCTGACAGAGTCATGTAGTGTATCTCTCCCCTCCTCCCCTTCCTCTGACAGAGTCCTCCCCTCCTCCTTCCCCTCTGACAGAGTCATGTAGTGAATCTCTCTCCCCTCCTCCCCTTCCCCTCTGACAGAGTCATGTAGTGGATCTCTCTCCCTCCTCCCCTTCCCCTCTGACAGAGTCATGTAGTGTATCTCTCTCCCTCCTCCCCTTCCCCTCTGACAGAGTCATTTAGTGTATCTCTCTCCTCCTCTCCCCCCCCCTTCCCCTCTGACAGAGTCATGTAGTGTATCTCTCTCCCCTCCTCCCCTTCCCCTCTGACAGAGTCATGTAGTGTATCTCTCTCCCCTCCTCCCCTTCCCCTCTGACAGAGTCATGTAGTGTATTTCTCTCCTCTCCCCTCCCCTCCTCCCCTTCCCCTCTGACAGAGTCATGTAGTGTATCTCTCTCCCCTCCTCCCCTTCCCCTCTGACAGAGTCATTTAGTGTATCTCTCTCCCCTCCCCTCCTCCCCTTCCCCTCTGACAGAGTCATGTAGTGTATCTCTCTCCCCTCCTCCCCTTCCCCTCTGACAGAGTCATGTAGTGTATCTCTCTCCCCTCCTCCCCTTCCCCTCTGACAGAGTCATGTAGTGTATCTCTCTCCCCTCCCCTCCCCTTCCCCTCTGACAGAGTCATGAAGTGTATCTCTCTACCCTCCTCCCCTTCCCCTCTGACAGAGTCATGTAGTGTATCTCTCTCCCCTCCCCCCTCTCCCATGTAGTGCATCTCTCCCCTCCTCCCCTTCCCCTCTGACAGAGTCATGTAGTGTATCTCTCTCCCCTCCCCTCCTCCCCTTCCCCTCTGACAGAGTCATGTAGTGTATCTCTCTCCCCTCCCCTCCTCCCCTTCCCCTCTGACAGAGTCATGTAGTGCATCTCTCTCCCCTCCTCCCCTTCCCCTCTGACAGAGTCATGTAGTGTATCTCCCTCCTCCCTTCCCCCTGACAGAGTCATGTAGTGTATCTCTCTCCCCTCCTCCCCTTCCCCTCTGACAGAGTCATGTAGTGTATCTCTCTCCCCTCCTCCCCTTCCCCTCTGACAGAGTCATGTAGTGTATCTGACTCATGTAGTGTATCTCTCTCCCCCCCTCCCCTTCCCCTCTGACAGAGTCATGTAGTGCATCTCTCTCCCCTCCTCCCCTTCCCCTCTGACAGAGTCATGTAGTGTATCTCTCTCCCCTCCTCCCCTTCCCCTCTGACAGAGTCATGTAGTGTATCTCTCCCCTCCCCTCCTCCCCTTCCCCTCTGACAGAGTCATGTAGTGCATCTCTCTCCTCCTCCCCTTCCCCTCTGACTCATGTAGTCATCCCTCCCCTCCTCCCCTTCCCCTCTGACAGAGTCATGTAGTGTATCTCTCTCCCTCCCCTCCTCCCCTTCCCCTCTGACAGAGTCATGTAGTGTATCTCTCTCCTCCTCCTCCCCTTCCCCTCTGACAGAGTCATGTAGTGTATCTCTCCTCCCCTCCTCCCCTTCCCCTCTGACAGAGTCATGTAGTGTATCTCTCTCCCTCCTCCCCTTCCCCTCTGACAGAGTCATGTAGTGTATCTCTCTCCCCTCCTCTCCCCTCTGACAGAGTCCCCTCCCCTCCTCCCCTTCCCCTCTGACAGAGTCATGTAGTGTATCTCTCTCCCCTCCTCCCCTTCCCCTCTGACAGAGTCATGTAGTGCATCTCTCTCCCCTCCCCCCTTCCCCTCTGACAGAGTCATGTAGTGCATCTCTCTCCCCTCCTCCCCTTCCCCTCTGACAGAGTCATGTAGTGCATCTATCTCTCCCCTCCCCTCCTCCCTTCCCCCCTCTGACAGAGTCATGTAGTGTATCTCTCTCCCCTCCTCCCCTTCCCCTCTGACAGAGTCATGTAGTGTATCTCTCTCCCTCCTCCCCTTCCCCTCTGACAGAGTCATGTAGTGTATCTCTCTCCTCCTCCCCTTCCCTCTGACAGAGTCATGTAGTGTATCTCTCTCCCCTCCTCCCCTTCCCCTCTGACAGAGTCATGTAGTGTATCTCTCTCCCCTCCTCCCCTTCCCCTCTGACAGAGTCATGTAGTGTATCTCTCTCCCCTCCTCCCTTCCCCTCTGACAGAGTCATGTAGTGTATCTCTCTCCCCTCCTCCCCTTCCCCTCTGACAGAGTCATGTAGTGTATCTCTCTCCCCTCCTCCCCTTCCCCTCTGACAGAGTCATGTAGTGTATCTCTCTCCCCTCCTCCTCCCTTCCCCTCTGACAGAGTCATGTAGTGTATCTCTCCCCTCCTCCCCTTCCCCTCTGACAGAGTCATGTAGTGTATCTCTCCCTCCCCTCCTCCCCTTCCCCTCTGACAGAGTCATGTAGTGCATCTCTCTCCCTCCTCCCCTTCCCCTCTGACAGAGTCATGTAGTGCATCTCTCTCCCCTCCTCCCCTTCCCCTCTGACAGAGTCATGTAGTGTATCTCTCTCCCCTCCTCCCCTTCCCCTCTGACAGAGTCATGTAGTGCATCTCTCTCCCCTCCTCCCCTTCCCCTTGACCTCTGACAGAGTCATGTAGTGTATCTCTCTCCCCTCCTCCCCTTCCCCTCTGACAGAGTCATGTAGTGTATCTCTCTCCCTCCTCCTCCTTCCCCTCTGACAGAGTCATGTAGTGTATCTCTCTCCTCCTCCCCTTCCCCTCTGACAGAGTCATGTAGTGTATCTCTCCTCCCCTCCTCCTCCCCTTCCCCTCTGACAGAGTCATGTAGTGCATCTCTCTCCCCTCCTCCCCTTCCCCTCTGACAGAGTCATGTAGTGTATCTCTCTCCCCTCCTCCCCTTCCCCTCTGACAGAGTCATGTAGTGTATCTCTCTCCCCTCCTCCCCTTCCCCTCTGACAGAGTCATGTAGTGTATCTCTCTCCCCCCTCCTCCCCTTCCCCTCTGACAGAGTCATGTAGTGTATCTCTCTCCCCTCCTCCCCTTCCCCTCTGACAGAGTCATGTAGTGTATCTCTCTCCCCTCCTCCCCTTCCCCTCTGACAGAGTCATGTAGTGTATCTCTCTCTCTCCCCTTCCCCTGACAGAGTCATGTAGTGTATCTCTCTCCCCTCCTCCTTCCCCTCTGACAGAGTCATGTAGTGTATCTCTCTCCCCTCCTCCCCTTCCCCTCTGACAGAGTCATGTAGTGTATCTCTCTCCCCTCCTCCCCTTCCCCTCTGACAGAGTCATGTAGTGTATCTCTCTCCCCTCCTCCCTTCCCCTCTGACAGAGTCATGTAGTGTATCTCTCTCCCCTCCTCCCCTTCCCCTCTGACAGAGTCATGTAGTGTATCTCTCCTCCCTTCCCCTCTGACAGAGTCATGTAGTGTATCTCTCTCCCCTCCTCCCTTCCCTCTGACAGAGTCATGTAGTGCATCTCTCTCCCCTCCTCCCCTTCCCCTCTGACAGAGTCATGTAGTGTATCTCTCTCCCTCCCCTCCTCCCCTTCCCTCTGACAGAGTCATGTAGTGTATCTCTCTCCCCTCCTCCCCTTCCCCTCTGACAGAGTCATGTAGTGTATCTCTCTCCCTCCTCCCCTTCCCCTCTGACAGAGTCATGTAGTGTATCTCTCTCCCCTCCTCCCCTTCCCCTCTGACAGAGTCATGTGACAGAGTCATGTGCATCTCTCTCCCCTCCTCCCCTTCCCCTCTGACAGAGTCATGTAGTGTATCTCTCTCCCCTCCTCCCCTTCCCCTCTGACAGAGTCATGTAGTGTATCTCTCTCCCCTCCCTCCCCTTCCCCTCCTCATGTAGTGTATCTCCCTTCCCCTCTGACAGAGTCATGTAGTGTATCTCTCTCCCCTCCTCCCCTTCCCCTCTGACAGAGTCATGTAGTGTATCTCTCTCCCCTCCTCCCCTTCCCCTCTGACAGAGTCATGTAGTGTATCTCTCTCCCCTCCTCCCCTTCCCCTCTGACAGAGTCATGTAGTGCATCTCTCTCCCCTCCTCCCCTTCCCCTCTGACAGAGTCATGTAGTGTATCTCTCTCCCCTCCCCTCCTCTATCTCTCTCTCCTCCTCCCCTTCCCCTCTGACAGAGTCATGTAGTGTCTCTCTCCCCTCCTCCCCTTCCCCTCTGACAGAGTCATGTAGTGCATCTCTCCCCTCCCCTCCTCCCCTTCCCCTCTGACAGAGTCATGTAGTGTATCTCTCTCCCCTCCTCCCCTTCCCCTCTGACAGAGTCATGTAGTGCATCTCTCTCCCCTCCTCCCCTTCCCCTCTGACAGAGTCATGTAGTGTATCTCTCCTCCCCTCCCCTCCTCCCCTTCCCCTCTGACAGAGTCATGTAGTGTATCTCTCTCCCCTCCCCTCCTCCCCTTCCCCTCTGACAGAGTCATGTAGTGTATCTCTCTCCCCTCCTCCCCTTCCCCTCTGACAGAGTCATGTAGTGTATCTCTCTCCCCTCCCCTCCTCCCCTTCCCCTCTGACAGAGTCATGTAGTGCATCTCTCTCCCCCCTCCTCCCCTTCCCCTCTGACAGAGTCATGTAGTGTATCTCTCTCCCCTCCCCTCCCCTCCTCCCCTTCCCCTCTGACAGAGTCATGTAGTGCATCTCTCTCCCCTCCTCCCCTTCCCCTCTGACAGAGTCATGTAGTGTATCTCTCTCCCCTCCTCCCCTTCCCCTCTGACAGAGTCATGTAGTGTATCTCTCTCCCTCCCCTCCCCTTCCCCTCTGACAGAGTCATGTAGTGTATCTCTCCCCTCCTCCCCCCCTCTGACAGAGTCATGTAGTGCATCTCTCTCCCCTCCTCCCCTTCCCCTCTGACAGAGTCATGTAGTGTATCTCTCTCCCCTCCTCCCCTTCCCCTCTGACAGAGTCATGTAGTGCATCTCTCTCCCCTCCTCCCCTTCCCCTCTGACAGAGTCATGTAGTGTATCTCTCTCTCCTCCCCTTCCCCTCTGACAGAGTCATGTAGTGTCTCTCTCTCCCCCCTCCTCCCCTTCCCCTCTGACAGAGTCATGTAGTGTATCTCTCTCCCCTCCTCCCCTTCCCCTCTGACAGAGTCATGTAGTGTATCTCTCCCCCCTCCTCCCCTTCCCCTCTGACAGAGTCATGTAGTGCATCTCTCCCCTCCTCCCCTCCCCTCTGACAGAGTCCTCCCCTCCTCCCCTTCCCCTCTGACAGAGTCATGTAGTGTATCTCTCTCCCCTCCCCTCCTCCCCTTCCCCTCTGACAGAGTCATGTAGTGCATCTCTCTCCCTCCTCCCCTTCCTCCAGAGTCTGAGTGTATCTCTCTCCCCTCCCCTTCCCCTCTGACAGAGTCATGTAGTGCATCTCTCTCCCCTCCTCCCCTTCCCCTCTGACAGAGTCATGTAGTGCATCTCTCTCCCCTCCTCCCCTTCCCCTCTGACAGAGTCATGTAGTGCATCTCTCTCCCCTCCTCCCCTTCCCCTCTGACAGAGTCTGTATCTCTCTCCCTCCTCCCCTTCCCCTCTGACAGAGTCATGTAGTGTATCTCTCTCCCCTCCTCCCCTTCCCCTCTGACAGAGTCATGTAGTGTATCTCTCTCCCCTCCTCCCCTTCCCCTCTGACAGAGTCATGTAGTGTATCTCCTCCCTCCTCCCCTTCCCCTCTGACAGAGTCATGTAGTGTATCTCTCTACCCTCCTCCCCTTCCCCTCTGACAGAGTCATGTAGTGTATCTCTCTCCCCTCCTCCCCTTCCCCTCTGACAGAGTCATGAAGTGTATCTCTCTCCCCTCCTCCCCTTCCCCTCTGACAGAGTCATGTAGTGTATCTCTCTCCCCTCCTCCCCTTCCCCTCTGACAGAGTCATGTAGTGTATCTCTCTCCCTCCTCCCCCCCTCTGACAGAGTCATGTAGTGTATCTCTCTCCCCTCCTCCCCTTCCCCTCTGACAGAGTCATGTAGTGTATCTCTCTCCCCTCCTCCCCTTCCCCTCTGACAGAGTCATGTAGTGTATCTCTCTCCCCTCCTCCCCTTCCCCTCAGAGTCAGAGTGTATCTCTCTCCCTCCTCCCCTTCCCCTCTGACAGAGTCATGTAGTGTATCTCTCTCCCCTCCTCCCCTTCCCCTCTGACAGAGTCATGTAGTGTATCTCTCTCCCCTCCTCCCCCTTCCCCTCTGACAGAGTCATGTAGTGTATCTCTCTCCCCTCCTCCCCTTCCCCTCTGACTCATGTAGTGTATCTCTCTCCCCTCCTCCCCTTCCCCTCTGACAGAGTCATGTAGTGTATCTCTCTCCCCTCCTCCCCTTCCCCTCTGACAGAGTCATGTAGTGCATCTCTCTCCCCTCCTCCCCTTCCCCTCTGACAGAGTCATGTAGTGTATCTCTCTCCCCCCTCCCCTTCCCCTCTGACAGAGTCATGTCCCCTCCCTTCCCCCTGACAGAGTCCATCTCTCTCCCCTCCTCCCCTTCCCCTCTGACAGAGTCATGTAGTGCATCTCTCTCCCCTCCTCCCCTTCCCCTCTGACAGAGTCATGTAGTGTATCTCTCTTCCCTCCCCTCCTCCCCTTCCCCTCTGACAGAGTCATGTAGTGTATCTCTCTCCCCTCCTCCCCTTCCCCTCTGACAGAGTCATGTAGTGTATCTCTCTCCCCCCTCCTCCCCTTCCCCTCTGACAGAGTCATGTAGTGTATCTCTCCCTCCCCTCCCCTTCCCCTCTGACAGAGTCATGTAGTGTATCTCTCTCCCCTCCTCCCCTTCCCCTCTGACAGAGTCATGTAGTGTATCTCTCTCTCTCCCCTTCCCCTCTGACAGAGTCATGTAGTGTATCCTCCCCTCCTCCCCTTCCCCTCTGACAGAGTCATGTAGTGTATCTCTCCCCTCCTCCCCTTCCCCTCTGACAGTGTCATGTAGTGTATCTCTCTCCCCTCCTCCCCTTCCCCTCTGACAGAGTCATATAGTGTCTCTCTCCCCCCCTCCCCTTCCCCTCTGACAGAGTCATGTAGTGTATCTCTCTCCCCTCCTCCCCTTCCCCTCTGACAGAGTCATGTAGTGCATCTCTCTCCCCTCCCCTCCTCCCCTTCCCCTCTGACAGAGTCATGTAGTGTCTCTCTCTCCCCTCCTCCCCTTCCCCTCTGACAGAGTCCATCTCTCTCCCCTCCTCCCCTTCCCCTCTGACAGAGTCATGTAGTGTATCTCTCTCCCCTCCTCCCCTTCCCCTCTGACAGAGTCATGTAGTGCATCTCTCTCCCCTCCTCCCCTTCCCCTCTGACAGAGTCATGTAGTGTATCTCTCTCCCCTCCCCTCCCCTTCCCCTCTGACAGAGTCATGTAGTGTATCTCTCTCCCCTCCTCCCCTTCCCCTCTGACAGAGTCATGTAGTGCATCTCTCCCCTCCTCCCCTCCCCTCTGACAGAGTCATGTAGTGTATCTCTCTCCCCTCCCCTTCCCCTCTGACAGAGTCATGTAGTGTATCTCTCTCCCCTCCTCCCCTTCCCCTCTGACAGAGTCCTCTCCCCTCCTCCCCTTCCCCTCTGACAGAGTCATGTAGTGTATCTCTCTCTCCCCCTGACAGAGTCCCTCCCCTCCCCTTCCCCTCTGACAGAGTCATGTAGTGTATCTCTCTCCCCTCCTCCCCTTCCCCTCTGACAGAGTCATGTAGTGTATCTCTCTCCCCTCCCCTCCTCCCCTTCCCCTCTGACAGAGTCATGTAGTGCATCTCTCTCCCCTCCTCCCCTTCCCCTCTGACAGAGTCATGTAGTGTATCTCTCTCCCCTCCTCCCCTTCCCCTCTGACAGAGTCATGTAGTGTATCTCTCTCCCCTCCTCCCCTTCCCCTCTGACAGAGTCATGTAGTGTATCTCTCTCCCCTCCCCTCCTCTATCTCTCTCCCCTCCTCCCCTTCCCCTCTGACAGAGTCATGTAGTGTATCTCTCTCCCCTCCTCCCCTTCCCCTCTGACAGAGTCATGTAGTGTATCTCTCTCCCCTCCTCCCCTTCCCCTCTGACAGAGTCATGTAGTGTATCTCTCTCCCCTCCTCCCCTTCCCCTCTGACAGAGTCATGTAGTGTATCTCTCTCCCCTCCTCCCCTTCCCCTCTGACAGAGTCATGTAGTGTATCTCTCTCCCCTCCTCCCCTTCCCCTCTGACAGAGTCATGTAGTGTATCTCTCTCCCTTCCTCCCCTTCCCCTCTGACAGAGTCATGTAGTGTATCTCTCTCCCCTCCTCCCCTTCCCCTCTGACAGAGTCATGTAGTGTATCTCTCTCCCCCCTCCCCTTCCCCTCTGACAGAGTCATGTAGTGTATCTCTCTCCCCTCCTCCCTTCCCCTCTGACAGAGTCATGTAGTGTCTCTCTCTCCCCTCCTCCCCTTCCCCTCTGACAGAGTCATGTAGTGTATCTCTCTCCCCTCCTCCCCTTCCCCTCTGACAGAGTCATGTAGTGCATCTGTCTCCCTCCTCCCCTTCCCCTCTGACAGAGTCATGTAGTGCATCTCTCTCCCCTCCTCCCCTTCCCCTCTGACAGAGTCATGTAGTGTATCTCTCCCCTCCCCTCCTCCCCTTCCCCTCTGACAGAGTCATGTAGTGTATCTCTCTCCCCTCCTCCCCTTCCCCTCTGACAGAGTCATGTAGTGTATCTCTCTCCTCTCCCCTCCCCTCCTCCCCTTCCCCTCTGACAGAGTCATGTAGTGTATCTCTCTCCCCTCCTCCCCTTCCCCTCTGACAGAGTCATGTAGTGTATCTCTCTCCCCCCTCCTCCCCTTCCCCTCTGACAGAGTCATGTAGTGTATCTCTCTCCCCTCCTCCCTTCCCCTCTCTCCCCTCCTCCCCTTCCCCTCTGACAGAGTCATGTAGTGTATCTCTCTCCCCTCCTCCCCTTCCCCTCTGACAGAGTCATGTAGTGTATCTCTCTCCCCTCCTCCCCTTCCCCTCTGACAGAGTCATGTAGTGTATCTCTCCCCTCCCCTCCTCCCCTTCCCCTCTGACAGAGTCATGTAGTGTATCTCTCTCCCTCCTCCCCTTCCCCTCTCAGAGTCTCATCCCTCCCCTCCCCCTTCCCCTCTGACAGAGTCATGTAGTGTATCTCTCTCCCCTCCTCCCCTTCCCCTCTGACAGAGTCATGTAGTGTATCTCTCCCCTCCTCCCCTTCCCCTCTGACAGAGTCATGTAGTGTATCTCCCTCCCCTCCCCCCCTTCCCCTCTGACAGAGTCATGTAGTGTATCTCTCTCCCCCCCTCCCCTTCCCCTCTGACAGAGTCATGTAGTGTGTATCTCTCCTCCCCTCCCCTGACAGAGTCCCTCCTCCCCTTCCCTTCCCCTCTGACAGAGTCATGTAGTGCATCTCTCTCTCCCCTCCTCCCCTTCCCCTCTGACAGAGTCATGTAGTGTATCTCTCTCCCCTCCCCTCCCCTTCCCCTCTGACAGAGTCATGTAGTGCATCTCTCTCCCCTCCTCCCCTTCCCCTCTGACAGAGTCATGTAGTGTATCTCTCTCCCCTCCTCCCCTTCCTCTGACAGAGTCCTCTCCCCTCCCCTTCCCCTCTGACAGAGTCATGTAGTGCATCTCTCTCCCTCCCCTCCTCCCCTTCCCCTCTGACAGAGTCATGTAGTGTATCTCTCTCCCCTCCTCCCCTTCCCCTCTGACAGAGTCATGTAGTGTATCTCTCTCCCCTCCTCCCCTTCCCCTCTGACAGAGTAATGTAGTTTTTCTCTCTCCCCTCCTCCCCTTCCCTCTGACAGAGTCATGTAGTGTATCTCTCTCCCCTCCTCCCTCCTCCCCTCTGACAGAGTCCCCTCCCCTCCTCCCCTTCCCCTCTGACAGAGTCATGTAGTGTATCTCTCTCCCCTCCTCCCCTTCCCCTCTGACAGAGTCATGTAGTGTATCTCTCTCCCCTCCTCCCCTTCCCCTCTGACAGAGTCATGTAGTGTATCTCTCTCCCCTCCTCCCCTTCCCCTCTGACAGAGTCATGTAGTGTATCTCTCTCCCTCCTCCCCTTCCCCTCTGACTCCATCTCTCCCCTCCTCCCCTTCCCCTCTGACAGAGTCATGTAGTGTATCTCTCTCCTCCCCTCCCTTCCTTCCCCTCTGACAGAGTCATGTAGTGTATCTCTCTCCCCTCCTCCCTTCCCCTCTGACAGAGTCATGTAGTGTATCTCCCCCTCCTCCCCTTCCCCTCTGACAGAGTCATGTAGTGTATCTCTCTCCCCTCCTCCCCTTCCCCTCTGACAGAGTCATGTAGTGTATCTCTCTCCCCTCCCCTCCTCCCCTTCCCCTCTGACAGAGTCATGTAGTGCATCTCTCTCCCCTCCTCCCCTTCCCCTCTGACAGAGTCATGTAGTGTATCTCTCCCTCCCCTCCTCCCCTTCCCCTCTGACAGAGTCATGTAGTGTATCTCTCTCCCCTCCTCCCCTTCCCCTCTGACAGAGTCATGTAGTGTATCTCTCCTCCCCTTCCCCTCTGACCTCCTCCCCTCCTCCCCTTCCCCTCTGACAGAGTCATGTAGTGTATCTCTCTCCCCTCCTCCCCTTCCCCTCTGACAGAGTCATGTAGTGTATCTCTCTCCCCTCCTCCCCTTCCCCTCTGACAGAGTCCATCTCTCCCCCTCCTCCCCTTCCCCTCTGACAGAGTCATGTAGTGTATCTCTCTCCCCTCCCCTTCCCCTCTGACAGAGTCATGTAGTGTATCTCTCTCCCTCCCCTCCTCCCCTTCCCCTCTGACAGAGTCATGTAGTGTATCTCTCTCTCTCCTCCTCCCCTTCCCCTCTGACAGAGTCATGTAGTGTATCTCTCTCCCCTCCTCCCCTTCCCCTCTGACAGAGTCATGTAGTGTATCTCTCTCCCCTCCTCCCCTTCCCCTCTGACAGAGTCATGTAGTGTATCTCTCTCCCCTCCTCCCCTTCCCCTCTGACAGAGTCATGTAGTGTATCTCTCCCCTCCCCTCCTCCCCTTCCCCTCTGACAGAGTCATGTAGTGTATCTCTCTCCCCTCCTCCCCTTCCCCTCTGACAGAGTCATGTAGTGTATCTCTCTCCCCTCCTCCCCTTCCCCTCTGACAGAGTCATGTAGTGTATCTCTCTCCCCTCCTCCCCTTCCCCTCTGACAGAGTCATGTAGTGTATCTCTCTCCCCTCCTCCCCTTCCCCTCTGACAGAGTCATGTAGTGTATCTCTCTCCCCTCCTCCCCTTCCCCTCTGACAGAGTCATGTAGTGCATCTCTCTCCCCTCCTCCCCTTCCCCTCTGACAGAGTCATGTAGTGTATCTCTCTCCCCTCCTCCCCTTCCCCTCTGACAGAGTCATGTAGTGTATCTCTCTCCCCTCCTCCCCTTCCCCTCTGACAGAGTCATGTAGTGTCTCTCTCTCCCCTCCTCCCCTTCCCCTCTGACAGAGTCATGTAGTGTATCTCTCTCCCCTCCTCCCCTTCCCCTCTGACAGAGTCATGTAGTGTATCTCTCTCCCCTCCTCCCCTTCCCCTCTGACAGAGTCATGTAGTGTATCTCTCTCCCCTCCTCCCCTTCCCCTCTGACAGAGTCATGTAGTGTATCTCTCTCCCCTCCTCCCCTTCCCCTCTGACAGAGTCATGTAGTGTATCTCTCCCCTCCTCCCCTTCCCCTCTGACAGAGTCATGTAGTGTATCTCTCTCCCCTCCTCCCCTTCCCCTCTGACAGAGTCATGTAGTGTATCTCTCTCCCCTCCTCCCCTTCCCCTCTGACAGAGTCATGTAGTGCATCTCTCTCCCCTCCTCCCCTTCCCCTCTCTCATGTAGTGTATCTCTCTCCCCTCCTCCCCTTCCCCTCTGACAGAGTCATGTAGTGTATCTCTCTCCCCTCCTCTCCTCCCCTTCCCCTCTGACAGAGTCATGTAGTGTATCTCTCTCCCCTCCTCCCCTTCCCCTCTGACAGAGTCATGTAGTGTATCTCTCCCCTCCTCCCCTCCCCTCTGACTCCATCCTCCCCTCCTCCCCTTCCCCTCTGACAGAGTCATGTAGTGTATCTCTCTCCCCTCCTCCCCTTCCCCTCTGACAGAGTCATGTAGTGTATCTCTCTCCCTCCCTCCTCCCCTTCCCCTCTGACAGAGTCATGTAGTGTATCTCCCCTTCCCCTCTGACAGAGTCATGTAGTGTATCCCTCCCTCCCCCTTCCCCTCTGACAGAGTCATGTAGTGTATCTCTCTCCCCTCCCCTCCTCCCCTTCCCCTCTGACAGAGTCATGTAGTGTATCTCTCTCCCCTCCTCCCCTTCCCCTCTGACAGAGTCATGTAGTGTATCTCTCCCCTCCTCCCCTCCCCTCCTCCCCTCCCCTCCTCCCCTTCCCCTCTGACAGAGTCATGTAGTGTATCTCTCCCCCTCCTCCCTTCCCCTCTGACAGAGTCCTCTCTCCCCTCCTCCCCTTCCCCTCTGACAGAGTCATGTAGTGTATCTCTCTCCCCTCCTCCCCTTCCCCTCTGACAGAGTCATGTAGTGTATCTCTCTCCCTCCTCCCCTTCCCCTCTGACAGAGTCATGTAGTGTATCTCTCTCCCCTCCTCCCCTTCCCCTCTGACAGAGTCATGTAGTGTATCTCTCTCCCCCCTCCCCTTCCCCCTGACAGAGTCATGTAGTGCATCTCTCTCCCCTCCTCCCCTTCCCCTCTGACAGAGTCATGTAGTGTATCTCTCTCCCCTCCTCCCCTTCCCCTCTGACAGAGTCATGTAGTGTATCTCCCTCCCCTCTGACAGAGTCCCCTCCTCCCTTCCCCTCTGACAGAGTCATGTAGTGTATCTCTCTCCCCCTCCTCCCCTTCCCCTCTGACAGAGTCATGTAGTGTATCTCTCTCCCCTCCTCCCCTTCCCCTCTGACAGAGTCATGTAGTGTATCTCTCTCCCCTCCCCTCCTCCCCTTCCCCTCTGACAGAGTCATGTAGTGTATCTCTCTCCCCTCCTCCCCTTCCCCTCTGACAGAGTCATGTAGTGTATCTCTCTCCCCTCCTCCCCTTCCCCTCTGACAGAGTCATGTAGTGTATCTCTCTCCCCTCCTCCCCTTCCCCTCTGACAGAGTCATGTAGTGTGTCCTCCCCTTCTCTGACAGAGTCATGTAGTGTATCTCTCTCCCCTCCTCCCCTTCCCCTCTGACAGAGTCATGTAGTGTATCTCTCTCCCCTCCTCCCCTTCCCCTCTGACAGAGTCATGTAGTGTATCTCTCTCCCCTCCTCCCCTTCCCCTCTGACAGAGTCATGTAGTGTATCTCTCTCCCTCCTCCCCTTCCCCTCTGACAGAGTCATGTAGTGTATCTCTCTCCCCTCCTCCCCTTCCCCTCTGACAGAGTCATGTAGTGTATCCCTCTCCAGAGTCTCATCCCTCCCCTCCTCCCCTTCCCCTCTGACAGAGTCATGTAGTGTATCTCTCTCCCCTCCTCCCCTTCCCCTCTGACAGAGTCATGTAGTGTATCTCTCTCCCCTCCTCCCCTTCCCCTCTGACAGAGTCATGTAGTGTATCTCTCTCCCCTCCTCCCCTTCCCCTCTGACAGAGTCATGTAGTGTATCTCTCTCCCCTCCCCTCCTCCCCTTCCCCTCTGACAGAGTCTGATCTCTCTCCTCCTCCCCTTCCCCTCTGACAGAGTCATGTAGTGTATCTCTCTCCTCCCCTCCTCCCCTTCCCCTCTGACAGAGTCATGTAGTGTATCTCTCTCCCCTCCTCCCCTTCCCCTCTGACAGAGTCATGTAGTGTATCTCTCCCCTCCTCCCCTTCCCCTCTGACAGAGTCATGTAGTGTATCTCTCTCCCCTCCCCCTTCCCCTCTGACAGAGTCATGTAGTGTATCTCTCTCCCCTCCTCCCCTTCCCCTCTGACAGAGTCATGTAGTGTATCTCTCTCCCCTCCTCCCCTCCCCTCTGACAGAGTCCTCTCTCCCCTCCTCCCCTTCCCCTCTGACAGAGTCATGTAGTGTATCTCTCTGACAGAGTCATGTAGTGTATCTCCTCCCCTCCTCCCCTTCCCCTCTGACAGAGTCATGTAGTGCATCTCTCTCCCCTCCTCCCCTTCCCCTCTGACAGAGTCATGTAGTGTATCTCTCTCCCCTCCTCCCCTTCCCCTCTGACAGAGTCATGTAGTGTATCTCTCTCCCTCCTCCCCTTCCCCTCCCCTCTGACAGAGTCATGTAGTGTATCTCTCTCCCCTCCTCCCCTTCCCCTCTGACAGAGTCATGTAGTGTATCTCTCCCCTCCTCCCCTTCCCCTCTGACAGAGTCATGTAGTGTATCTCTCTCCCCTCCTCCCCTTCCCCTCTGACAGAGTCATGTAGTGTATCTCTCTCCCCTCCTCCCCTTCCCCTCTGACAGAGTCATGTAGTGCATCTCTCTCCCCTCCTCCTCTGACAGAGTCATGTAGTGTATCTCTCTCCCCTCCTCCCCTTCCCCTCTGACAGAGTCATGTAGTGTATCTCTCTCCCCTCCTCCCCTTCCCCTCTGACAGAGTCATGTAGTGTATCTCTCTCCCCTCCTCCCCTTCCCCTCTGACAGAGTCATGTAGTGTATCCCTCCCCTCCCCTCCTCCCCTTCCCCTCTGACAGAGTCATGTAGTGTATCTCTCTCCCCTCCTCCCCTTCCCCTCTGACAGAGTCATGTAGTGCATCTCTCTCCCCTCCTCCCCTTCCCCTCTGACAGAGTCATGTAGTGTCTCTCTCCCCTCCTCCCCTTCCCCTCTGACAGAGTCATGTAGTGTATCCCTCTCCCTCCCCTTCCCCTCTGACAGAGTCATGTAGTGTATCTCTCCCTCCCCTCCTCCCCTTCCCCTCTGACAGAGTCATGTAGTGCATCTCTCTCCCCTCCTCCCTTCCCCTCTGACAGAGTCATGTAGTGTATCTCTCTCCCCTCCTCCCCTTCCCCTCTGACAGAGTCATGTAGTGTATCTCTCTCCCCTCCTCCCCTTCCCCTCTGACAGAGTCATGTAGTGCATCTCTCTCCCCTCCTCCCCTTCCCCTCTGACAGAGTCATGTAGTGTATCTCTCTCCCCTCCTCCCCTTCCCCTCTGACAGTCATGTAGTGTATCTCTCTCCCCTCCTCCCCTTCCCCTCTGACAGTGTCATGTAGTGTATCTCTCTCCCCTCCTCCCCTTCCCCTCTGACAGAGTCATGTAGTGTATCTCTCTCTCCCTCCTCCCCTTCCCCTCTGACAGAGTCATGTAGTGTATCTCTCTCCCTCCTCCTCCCTTCCCCTCTGACAGAGTCATGTAGTGTATCTCTCTCTCCCTCTCTCTCTGACAGAGTCCCCTCCCCTCCTCCCCTTCCCCTCTGACAGAGTCATGTAGTGTATCTCTCTCTCTCCCTCCTCCCCTTCCCCTCTGACAGAGTCATGTAGTGTATCTCTCTCCCCTCCTCCCCTTCCCCTCTGACAGAGTCATGTAGTGTATCTCTCTCCCCTCCTCCCCTTCCCCTCTGACAGAGTCCTCCCCTCCTCCCCTTCCCCTCTGACAGAGTCATGTAGTGTATCTCTCTCCCTCCTCCCCTTCCCCTCTGACAGAGTCATGTAGTGTATCTCTCTCCCCCTCCCCCTTCCCCTCTGACAGAGTCATGTAGTGTATCTCTCTCCCTCCCCTCCCCTCCCCTTCCCCTCTGACAGAGTCATGTAGTGTATCTCTCTCCCCTCCTCCCCTTCCCCTCTGACAGAGTCATGTAGTGTATCTCTCTCCCTCCTCCCTTCCCCTCTGACAGAGTCATGTAGTGTATCTCTCTCCCCTCCTCCCCTTCCCCTCTGACAGAGTCATGTAGTGTATCTCCTCCCCTCCTCCCCTTCCCCTCTGACAGAGTCATGTAGTGTATCTCTCTCCTCCCCTTCCCCTCTGACAGAGTCATGTAGTGTATCTCTCCCCTTCCCCTCTGACAGAGTCATGTAGTGTATCTCTCTCCCCTCCTCCCCTTCCCCTCTGACAGAGTCATGTAGTGTATCTCTCCCCTCCCCTCCCCCTTCCCCTCTGACAGAGTCATGTAGTGTATCTCTCTCCCCTCCTCCCCTTCCCCTCTGACAGAGTCATGTGTGTATCTCTCTCTCCCTCCTCCCCTTCCCCTCTGACAGAGTCATGTAGTGTATCTCTCCCCTCCTCCCCTTCCCCTCTGACAGAGTCATGTAGTGTGTATCTCCCCTCTGACCATGTAGTGTATCTCTCTCCCCTCCTCCCCTTCCCCTCTGACAGAGTCATGTAGTGTATCTCTCTCCCCTCCCCCTTCCCCTCTGACAGAGTCATGTAGTGCATCTCTCTCCCCTCCTCCTTCTCTGACAGAGTCATGTAGTGTATCTCTCTCCCCTCCTCCCCTTCCCCTCTGACAGAGTCATGTAGTGTATCTCTCTCCCTCCTCCCTTCCCCTCTGACAGAGTCATGTAGTGTATCTCTCTCCCCTCCTCCCCTTCCCCTCTGACAGAGTCATGTAGTGTATCTCTCTCCCCTCCTCCCCTTCCCCTCTGACAGAGTCATGTAGTGCATATCTCTCTCCCTCCTCCCCTTCCCCTCTGACAGAGTCATGTAGTGTATCTCTCTCCCTCCCCTTCCCCTCTGACAGAGTCCTCTCCCTCCTCCCCTTCCCCTCTGACAGAGTCATGTAGTGTATCTCTCTCCCCTCCTCCCCTTCCCCTCTGACAGAGTCATGTAGTGTATCTCTCTCCCCTCCCCCTCCCCTCTGACAGAGTCCTCTCCCCTCCTCCCCTTCCCCTCTGACAGAGTCATGTAGTGTATCTCTCCCCTCCTCCCCTTCCCCTCTGACAGAGTCATGTAGTGTATCTCTCCCCTCTGACTCCCCTCCTCCTCCCCTTCCCCTCTGACAGAGTCATGTAGTGTATCTCTCTCCCTCCTCCCCTCCCCTCTGACAGAGTCCCTCCCTCCCCCTTCCCCTCTGACAGAGTCATGTAGTGTATCTCTCTCCCTCCTCCCCTTCCCCTCTGACAGAGTCATGTAGTGCATCTCTCCCCTCCCCTTCCCCTCTGACAGAGTCATGTAGTGTATCTCTCTCCCCTCCTCCCCTTCCCCTCTGACAGAGTCATGTAGTGTATCTCTCTCCCCTCCTCCCCTTCCCCTGACAGAGTCATGTAGTGTATCTCTCTCCCCTCCTCCCCTTCCCCTCTGACAGAGTCATGTAGTGTATCTCTCCTCCTCTCTGACAGAGTCATGTAGTGTATCTCTCTCCCCTCCTCCCCTTCCCTCTGACAGAGTCATGTAGTGCATCTCTCTCCCCTCCTCCCCTTCCCCTCTGACAGAGTCATGTAGTGTATCTCTCTCCCCTCCTCCCCTTCCCCTCTGACAGAGTCATGTGTATCTCTCTCCCCTCCTCCCCTTCCCCTCTCAGAGTCTCCCCCCCCTCCCCCTTCCCCTCTGACAGAGTCATGTAGTGTATCTCTCCCCTCTCCCCTCCCCTCTGACAGAGTCCTCCCCTTCCCCTCTGACAGAGTCATGTAGTGTATCTCTCTCTCCCTCCTCCCCTTCCCCTCTGACAGAGTCATGTAGTGTATCTCTCTCCCCTCCTCCCCTTCCCCTCTGACAGAGTCATGTAGTGTATCTCTCTCCCCTCCTCCCCTTCCCCTCTGACAGAGTCATGTAGTGTATCTCTCTCCCTCCTCCTTCCTCTGACAGAGTCATGTAGTGTATCTCTCCCCTCCTCCCCCCCTCTGACAGAGTCATGTAGTGTATCTCTCTCCCCTCCTCCCCTTCCCTCTGACAGAGTCATGTAGTGTATCTCTCTCCCCTCCTCCCCTTCCCCTCTGACAGAGTCATGTAGTGTATCTCTCTCCCCTCCTCCCCTTCCCCTCTGACAGAGTCATGTAGTGTATCTCCCCTCCTCCCCTTCCCCTCTGACCTCCCCTCCCCTTCCCCTCTGACAGAGTCATGTAGTGTATCTCTCTCCCCTCCTCCCCTTCCCCTCTGACAGAGTCATGTAGTGTATCTCTCTCCCCTCCTCCCCTTCCCCTCTGACAGAGTCATGTAGTGTATCTCTCTCTCCCCTCTCCCCTTCCCCTCTGACCCTCTCTCCCCTCCTCCCCCTCTGACAGAGTCATGTAGTGCATCTCTCTCCCCCCCCCTTCCCCTCTGACAGAGTCATGTAGTGTATCTCTCTCCCCTCCTCCCCTTCCCCTCTGACAGAGTCATGTAGTGTATCCTCTCCCCTCCTCCCTTCCCCTCTGACAGAGTCATGTAGTGTATCTCTCTCCCCCCTCCTCCCCTTCCCCTCTGACAGTCATGTAGTGTATCTCTCTCCCCTCCTCCCCTTCCCCTCTGACAGAGTCATGTAGTGGATCTCTCTCCCCTCCTCCCCTTCCCCTCTGACAGAGTCATGTAGTGTCTCTCTCCCCTCCTCCCCTTCCCCTCTGACAGAGTCATGTAGCGTATCTCTCTCCCCTCCTCCCCTTCCCCTCTGACAGAGTCATGTAGCGTATCTCTCTCCCCTCCTCCCCTCTGACAGAGTCCTCCTCCCCTCCCCCTGACAGAGTCCCCTCTCCCCTCCTCCCTTCCCCTCTGACAGAGTCATGTAGTGTATCTCTCTCCCCTCCTCCCCTTCCCCTCTGACAGAGTCATGTAGTGTATCTCTCTCCCCTCCTCCCCTTCCCCTCTGACAGAGTCATGTAGTGTATCTCTCCCCTCCTCCCCTTCCCCTCTGACAGAGTCATGTAGTGTATCTCTCTCCCTCCCCTCCTCCCCTTCCCCTCTGACAGAGTCATGTAGTGTATCTCTCTCCCCTCCTCCCCTTCCCCTCTGACAGAGTCATGTAGTGTATCCTCTCCCCTCCTCCCCTTCCCCTCTGACAGAGTCATGTAGTGCATCTGTCTCTCTCCCTCCTCCCCTTCCCCTCTGACAGAGTCATGTAGTGTATCTCTCTCCCCTCCTCCCCTTCCCCTCTGACAGAGTCATGTAGTGTATCTCTCTCCCCTCCTCCCCTTCCCCTCTGACAGAGTCATGTAGTGCATCTCTCTCCCCTCCTCCCCTTCCCCTCTGACAGAGTCATGTAGTGTATCTCTCTCCCCTCCTCCCCTTCCCCTCTGACAGAGTCATGTAGTGTATCTCTCTCCCCTCCCCCTCCCCTTCCCCTCTGACAGAGTCATGTAGTGTATCTCTCTCCCCTCCTCCCCTTCCCCTCTGACAGAGTCATGTAGTGTATCTCTCTCCCCTCCTCCCCTTCCCCTCTGACAGAGTCATGTAGTGCATCTCTCTCCCCTCCCCTCCCCCTTCCCCTCTGACAGAGTCATGTAGTGCATCTCTCTCCCCTCCTCCCCTTCCCCTCTGACAGAGTCATGTAGTGTATCTCCCCCCCCTCCTCCCCTTCCCCTCTGACAGAGTCATGTAGTGTATCCTCCCCTTCCCCTCTGACCCTCCTCCTCCCCTTCCCCTCTGACAGAGTCATGTAGTGTATCCTCCCCTTCCCCTCTGACAGAGTCATGTAGTGTATCCCTCCCCTCCCCCTTCCCCTCTGACAGAGTCATGTAGTGTATCTCTCTCCCCTCCTCCCCCTTCCCCTCTGACAGAGTCATGTAGTGTATCTCTCTCCCCTCCTCCCCTTCCCCTCTGACAGAGTCATGTAGTGTATCTCTCTCCCCTCCTCCCCTTCCCCTCTCCTCCCCTCCTCTCCTTCCCCTCTGACAGAGTCATGTAGTGTATCTCTCTCCCCTCCTCCCCTTCCCCTCTGACAGAGTCATGTAGTGTATCTCTCTCTCTCCCCTCCCCCTGACAGAGTCCCCTTCCCCTCTGACAGAGTCATGTAGTGCATCTCTCTCCCCTCCTCCCCTTCCCCTCTGACAGAGTCCATCTCTCTCCCCTCCTCCCCTTCCCCTCTGACAGAGTCATGTAGTGTATCTCTCTCCCTCCTCCCCTTCCCCTCTGACAGAGTCATGTAGTGTATCTCTCTCCCCTCCTCCCCTTCCCCTCTGACAGAGTCATGTAGTGTATCTCTCTCCCCTCCTCCCCTTCCCCTCTGACAGAGTCATGTAGTGTATCTCTCTCCTCCTCCCTGCATCTCCTCCCCTCCCCTTCCCCTCTGACTGACAGAGTCATGACAGAGTGTATCTCTCTCCCTCCCTCCTCCCCTTCCCCTCTGACAGAGTCATGTAGTGTATCTCTCTCCCCCCCCTCCCCTTCCCCTCTGACAGAGTCATGTAGTGTATCTCTCTCCCCTCCTCCCCTTCCCCTCTGACAGAGTCATGTAGTGTATCTCTCTCCCCTCCTCCCCTTCCCCTCTGACAGAGTCATGTAGTGTATCTCTCTCCCCTCCTCCCCTTCCCCTCTGACAGAGTCATGTAGTGTATCTCTCTCCCCTCCCCTCCTCCCCTTCCCCTCTGACAGAGTCATGTAGTGTATCTCTCTCCCCTCCTCCCCTTCCCCTCTGACAGAGTCATGTAGTGTATCTCTCTCCCCTCCTCCCCTTCCCCTCTGACAGAGTCATGTAGTGTATCTCTCTCCTCCTCTCCCCCCCTGACAGAGTCATGTAGTGTATCTCCCCCCTCCCCCCCTCTGACAGAGTCATGTAGTGTATCTCTCTCCCCTCCTCCCTTCCCCTCTGACCCCTCCTCCCCTTCCCCTCTGACAGAGTCATGTAGTGTATCTCTCTCCCTCCTCCCCTTCCCCTCTGACAGAGTCATTTAGTGTATCTCTCTCCTCCCCTCCTCCCCTTCCCCTCTGACAGAGTCATGTAGTGTATCTCTCTCCCCTCCTCCCCTTCCCCTCTGACAGAGTCATGTAGTGTATCTCTCTCCCCTCCCCTCCTCCCTTCCCCTCTGACAGAGTCATGACAGAGTCATGTAGTGTATCTCTCTCCCCTCCTCCCCTTCCCCTCTGACAGAGTCATGTAGTGTATCTCTCTCTCCCTCCTCCCCTTCCCCTCTGACAGAGTCATGTAGTGTATCTCTCTCCCCTCCTCCCCTTCCCCTCTGACAGAGTCATGTCAGTGTATCTCTCTCTCCCCTCCTCCCCTTCCCCTCTGACAGAGTCATGTAGTGTATCTCTCTCCCCTCCTCCCCTTCCCCTCTGACAGAGTCATGTAGTGTATCTCTCTCCCCTCCTCCCCTTCCCCTCTGACAGAGTCATGTAGTGTATCTCTCTCCCTCCTCCCCTTCCCCTCTCTCTCTCCCCTCCTCCCCTTCCCCTCTGACAGAGTCATGTAGTGTATCTCTCTCCCCTCCCTCCTTCCCCTCTGACAGAGTCATGTAGTGTATCTCTCTCCCTCCTCCTCCCCTTCCTCTGACAGAGTCATGTAGTGTATCTCTCTCCCCTCCTCCCCTTCCCCTCTGACAGAGTCATTTAGTGTATCTCTCTCCCCTCCTCTCTCTCTCTCCCCTCCTCCCCTTCCCCTCTGACAGAGTCATGTAGTGTATCTCTCTCCCCTCCTCCCCTTCCCCTCTGACAGAGTCATGTAGTGTATCTCTCTCCCCTCCTCCCCTTCCCCTCTGACAGAGTCATGTAGTGTATCTCTCTCCCCTCCTCCCCTTCCCCTCTGACAGAGTCATGTAGTGTATCTCTCTCCCCTCCTCCCCTTCCCCTCTGACAGAGTCATGTAGTGTATCTCTCTCCCCTCCTCCCCTTCCCCTCTGACAGAGTCATGTAGTGTATCTCTCCCTCCCCCTTCCCCTCTGACAGAGTCATGTAGTGTATCTCTCTCCCCTCCTCCTTCCCCTCTGACAGAGTCATGTAGTGTATCTCTCTCTCCCCCCCTCCTCCTCCTCCCCTTCCCCTCTGACAGAGTCATGTAGTGTATCTCTCTCCCCTCCTCCCCTTCCCCTCTGACAGAGTCATGTAGTGTATCTCTCTCCCCTCCTCCTTCCCCTTCCCCTCTGACAGAGTCATGTAGTGTATCTCTCTCCCCTCCTCCCCTTCCCCTCTGACAGAGTCATGTAGTGTATCTCTCTCCCCTCCTCCCCTTCCCCTCTGACAGAGTCATGTAGTCTCCCCTCCTCATCTCTCCCCTCCTCCCCTTCCCCTCTGACAGAGTCATGTAGTGTATCTCTCTCCCCTCCTCCCCTTCCCCTCTGACAGAGTCATGTAGTGTATCTCTCTCCCCTCCTCCCCTTCCCCTCTGACAGAGTCATGTAGTGTATCTCTCTCCCCCCCCCTCCCCTTCCCCTCTGACAGAGTCATGTAGTGTATCTCTCTCCCCTCCTCCCCTTCCCCTCTGACAGAGTCATGTAGTGTATCTCTCTCCCCTCCTCCCCTTCCCCTCTGACAGAGTCATGTAGTGTATCTCTCTCCCCTCCTCCCCTTCCCCTCTGACAGAGTCATGTAGTGTATCTCTCTCCCCTCCTCCCCTTCCCCTCTGACAGAGTCATTTAGTGTATCTCTCTCTCTCCCCTTCCCCCTGACAGAGTCCTCCCCTTCCCCTTCTGACAGAGTCATGTAGTGTATCTCTCTCCCCTCCTCCCCTTCCCCTCTGACAGAGTCATGTAGTGTATCTCTCTCCCTCCTCCCCTTCCCTCCCCTTCCCCTCTGACAGAGTCATGTAGTGTATCTCTCTCCCCTCCTCCCCTTCCCCTCTGACAGAGTCATGTAGTGTATCTCTCTCCCCTCCTCCCCTTCCCCTCTGACAGAGTCATGTAGTGTATCTCTCTCCCCTCCTCCCCTTCCCCTCTGACAGAGTCATGTAGTGCATCTCTCTCCCCTCCTCCCCTTCCCCTCTGACAGAGTCATGTAGTGTATCTCTCCCCTCCCCTCCCCTCCCCTTCCCCTCTGACAGAGTCATGTAGTGTATCTCTCTCCCCTCCTCCCCTTCCCCTCTGACAGAGTCATGTAGTGTATCTCTCTCCCCTCCTCCCCTTCCCCTCTGACAGAGTCATGTAGTGTATCTCTCTCCCCTCCTCCTTCCCCTCTGACAGAGTCATGTAGTGTATCTCTCTCCCTCCTCCCCTTCCCCTCTGACAGAGTCATGTAGTGTATCTCTCTCTCCTCCCCTCCCCAGAGTCATGTAGTGTATCTCCTCCCCTCCTCCCCTTCCCCTCTGACAGAGTCATGTAGTGTCATCTCATCTCCCCTCCTCCCCTTCCCCTCTGACAGAGTCATGTAGTGCATCTCTCTCCCCTCCTCCCCTTCCCCTCTGACAGAGTCATGTAGTGTATCTCTCTCCCCTCCTCCCCTTCCCCTCTGACAGAGTCATGTAGTGTATCTCTCTCCCCTCCTCCCCTTCCCCTCTGACAGAGTCATGTAGTGTATCTCTCCCTCCTCCCCTTCCCCTCTGACAGAGTCATGTAGTGCATCTCTCTCCCCTCCTCCCCTTCCCCTCTGACAGAGTCATGTAGTGTATCTCTCTCCCCTCCCCCTCCCCTTCCCCTCTGACAGAGTCATGTAGTGTATCTCTCTCCCCTCCTCCCCTTCCCCTCTGACAGAGTCATTTAGTGTATCTCTCTCCCCTCCCCTCCTCTATCTCTCTCCCCTCCTCCCCTTCCCCTCTGACAGAGTCATGTAGTGTCTCTCTCTCCCTCCTCCCCTTCCCCTCTGACAGAGTCATGTAGTGTATCTCTCTCCCCTCCTCCCCTTCCCCTCTGACAGAGTCATGTAGTGTATCTCTCTCCCCTCCTCCCCTTCCCCTCTGACAGAGTCATGTAGTGTATCTCTCTCCCCTCCTCCCCTTCCCCTCTGACAGAGTCATGTAGTGTATCTCTCTCCCCTCCTCCCCTTCCCCTCTGACAGAGTCATGTAGTGTATCCCTCCCCTCCTCCCCTTCCCCTCTGACAGAGTCATGTAGTGTATCTCTCCCCTCCTCCCCTTCCCCTCTGACAGAGTCATGTAGTGTATCTCCCCCTCCTCCCCTTCCCCTCTGACAGAGTCATGTAGTGTATCTCTCTCCCCTCCTCCCCCTCTGACAGAGTCATGTAGTGTATCTCTCCCCTCCAGAGTCATGTAGTGTATCTCCCCTTCCCCTCTGACAGAGTCATGTAGTGTATCTCTCCCCTCTCCCTCCCCTCCTCCTCCTTCCCCTCTGACAGAGTCATGTAGTGTATCTCTCTCCCCTCCTCCCCTTCCCCTCTGACAGAGTCATGTAGTGTATCTCTCTCCCCCCTCCTCCCCTTCCCCTCTGACAGAGTCATGTAGTGTATCTCTCTCCCCTCCTCCCCTTCCCCCTGACAGAGTCATGTAGTGTATCTCTCTCCCCTCCTCCCCTTCCCCTCTGACAGAGTCATGTAGTGCATCTCTCTCCCCTCCTCCCCTTCCCCTCTGACAGAGTCATGTAGTGTATCTCTCTCCCCTCCTCCCCTTCCCCTCTGACAGAGTCATGTAGTGTATCTCTCTCCCCTCCTCCCCTTCCCCTCTGACAGAGTCATATAGTGGATCTCTCTCCCCTCCTTCCCTTCCCCTCTGACAGAGTCATGTAGTGTATCTCTCTCCCCTCCTCCCCTTCCCCTCTGACAGAGTCATGTAGTGTATCTCTCTCCCCCCTCCCCTTCCCCTCTGACAGAGTCATGTAGTGTATCTCTCTCCCCTCCTCCCCTTCCCCTCTGACAGAGTCATGTAGTGTATCTCTCTCCCTCCCCTCCCCTATCTCCCTCTCCTCCTCCCCTTCCCCTCTGACAGAGTCATGTAGTGTATCTCTCTCCCTCCTCCCCTTCCCCTCTGACAGAGTCATGTAGTGTATCTCTCTCCCCTCCCCTCCTCCCCTTCCCCTCTGACAGAGTCATGTAGTGCATCTCTCTCCCCTCCTCCCCTTCCCCTCTGACAGAGTCATGTAGTGTATCTCTCTCCCCTCCTCCCCTTCCCCTCTGACAGAGTCATGTAGTGTATCTCTCTCCCCTCCCCTTCCCCTCTGACAGAGTCATGAAGTGTATCTCTCTCCCCTCCTCCCCTTCCCCTCTGACAGAGTCATGTAGTGTATCTCTCTCCTCTCCCCTCCCCTCCTCCCCTTCCCCTCTGACAGAGTCATGTAGTGTATCTCTCTCCCCTCCTCCCCTTCCCCTCTGACAGAGTCATGTAGTGCATCTCTCTCCCCTCCCCTCCTCCCCTTCCCCTCTGACAGAGTCATGTAGTGTATCTCTCTCCCCTCCTCCCCTTCCCCTCTGACAGAGTCATGTAGTGTATCTCCCTCCCCTCCTCCCCTTCCCCTCTGACAGAGTCATGTAGTGTATCTCTCTCCCCTCCTCCCCTTCCCCTCTGACAGAGTCATGTAGTGTATCTCTCTCCCCTCCTCCCCTTCCCTCTGACAGAGTCATGTAGTGTATCTCTCTCCCCTCCTCCCCTTCCCCTCTGACAGAGTCATGTAGTGTATCTCTCCCTCCCCCTCCCCTCTGACAGAGTCCTCTCCCTCCTCCCCTTCCCCTCTGACAGAGTCATGTAGTGTATCTCTCTCCCCTCCTCCCCTTCCCCTCTGACAGAGTCATGTAGTGTATCTCTCCCCTCCTCCCCTTCCCCTCTGACAGAGTCATGTAGTGTATCCTCTCCCCTCCTCCCTTCCCCTCTGACAGAGTCATGTAGTGTATCTCTCTCCCCTCCTCCCCTTCCCCTCTGACAGAGTCATGTAGTGTATCTCTCTCCCCTCCTCCCCTTCCCCCTGACAGAGTCATGTAGTGTATCTCTCTCCCCTCCCCTTCCCCTCTGACAGAGTCATGTAGTGTATCTCTCTCCTCCTCCCCTTCCCCTCCTCCCCTCCCTCCTCCCCTTCCCCCTGACAGAGTCATGTAGTGTATCTCTCTCCCTCCTCCCCTTCCCCTCTGACAGAGTCATGTAGTGTATCTCTCTCCCCTCCTCCCCTTCCCCTCTGACAGAGTCATGTAGTGTATCTCTCTCCCCTCCTCCCCTTCCCCTCTGACAGAGTCATGTAGTGTATCTCTCTCCCCTCCTCCCCTTCCCCTCTGACAGAGTCATGTAGTGTATCTCTCTCCCCTCCTCCCCTTCCCCTCTGACAGAGTCATGTAGTGTATCTCTCTCCCCTCCTCCCCTTCCCCTCTGACAGAGTCATGTAGTGTATCTCTCTCCCCTCCTCCCCTTCCCCTCTGACAGAGTCATGTAGTGTCCCCTTCTCTGACAGAGTCATGTAGTGTATCCCTCCCCTCCTCCCCTTCCCCTCTGACAGAGTCATGTAGTGTATCTCTCCCCTCCTCCCCTTCCCCTCTGACAGAGTCATGTAGTGTATCTCTCTCCTCCCCTCCTCCCCTTCCCCTCTGACAGAGTCATGTAGTGTATCTCTCTCCCCCTCCTCCCCTTCCCCTCTGACAGAGTCATGTAGTGTATCTCTCTCCCCTCCTCCCCCTTCCCCTCTGACAGAGTCATGTAGTGTATCTCTCCCCTCCCTCCCCCTTCCCCTCTGACAGAGTCATGTAGTGTATCTCTCTCCCCTCCTCCCCTTCCCCTCTGACAGAGTCATGTAGTGTATCTCTCTCCCCTCCTCCCCTTCCCCTCTGACAGAGTCATGTAGTGTATCTCTCTCCCCTCCTCCCCTTCCCCTCTGACAGAGTCATGTAGTGTATCTCTCTCCCCTCCTCCCCTCCCCCCAGAGTCCTCTCCCCTTCCCCTCTGACAGAGTCATGTAGTGTATCTCTCTCCCCTCCTCCCCTTCCCCTCTGACAGAGTCATGTAGTGTATCTCTCTCCCCTCCTCTCCCCTTCCCCTCTGACAGAGTCATGTAGTGTATCTCTCTCCCCTCCTCCCCTTCCCCTCTGACAGAGTCATGTAGTGTATCTCTCTCCCCTCCTCCCCTTCCCCTCTGACAGAGTCATGTAGTGCATCTCTCTCCCCTCCCCCTCCCCTTCCCCTCTGACAGAGTCATGTAGTGTATCTCTCTCCCCTCCCCTCCTCCCCTTCCCCTCTGACAGAGTCATGTAGTGCATCTCTCTCCCCTCCTCCCCTTCCCCTCTGACAGAGTCATGTAGTGTATCTCTCTCCCCTCCTCCCCTTCCCCTCTGACAGAGTCATGTAGTGTATCTCTCTCCCATCCCCTCCTCCTCTGACAGAGTCATGAAGTGTGCTCCTCTTCCCCTCTCAGAGTCATGTAGTGCATCCCTCCCCTCCTCCCCTTCCCCTCTGACAGAGTCATGTAGTGCATCTCTCTCCCCCCTCCTCCCCTTCCCCTCTGACAGAGTCATGTAGTGTATCTCTCTCCCCTCCTCCCCTTCCCCTCTGACAGAGTCATGTAGTGTATCTCTCTCCCCTCCTCCCCTTCCCCTCTGACAGAGTCATGTAGTGTATCTCTCTCCCCTCCCCTCCCCTCCCCTCTGACAGAGTCATGTAGTGTATCTCTCTCCCCTCCCTCCTCCCCTTCCCCTCTGACAGAGTCATGTAGTGTATCTCTCTCCCTCCTCTCCCCTCTGACAGAGTCATGTAGTGTATCTCTCTCCCCTCCCCTCCCCTTCCCCTCTGACAGAGTCATGTAGTGTATCTCTCTCCCCTCCTCCCCTTCCCCTCTGACAGAGTCATGTAGTGTATCTCTCTCCCCTCCCTCCTCCCCTTCCCCTCTGACAGAGTCATGTAGTGTATCTCTCTCCCCCCTCCTCCCCTTCCCTCTGACAGAGTCATGTAGTGTATCTCTCTCCCCTCCCCTCCCCCTTCCCCTCTGACAGAGTCATGTAGTGTATCTCTCTCCCCTCCTCCCCTTCCCCTCTGACAGAGTCATGTAGTGTATCTCTCTCCCCTCCTCCCCTTCCCCTCTGACAGAGTCATGTAGTGCATCTCTCTCCCCTCCTCCCCTTCCCCTCTGACAGAGTCATGTAGTGTATCTCTCTCCCCCCCTCCTCCCCTTCCCCTCTGACAGAGTCATGTAGTGTATCTCTCTCCCCTCCTCCCCTTCCCCTCTGACAGAGTCATGTAGTGTATCTCTCTCCCCTCCTCCCCTTCCCCTCTGACAGAGTCATGTAGTGTATCTCTCTCCCCTCCTCCCCTTCCCCTCTGACAGAGTCATGTAGTGCATCTCTCCCCCCCTCCCCTCCCCCCCTTCCCCTCTGACAGAGTCATGTAGTGTATCTCTCTCCCCTCCTCCCCTTCCCCTCTGACAGAGTCATGTAGTGTATCTCTCTCCCCTCCTCCCCTTCCCCTCTGACAGAGTCATGACAGAGTCATGTAGTATCTCTCTCCCTCCTCCCCTTCCCCTCTGACAGAGTCATGTAGTGTATCTCTCTCCTCCTCCCCTTCCCCTCTGACAGAGTCATGTAGTGTATCTCTCTCCCCTCCTCCCCTTCCCCTCTGACAGAGTCATGTAGTGTATCTCTCTCCCTCCTCCCCTTCCCCTCTGACAGAGTCATGTAGTGTATCTCTCTCCCCCCCCTCCCCTTCCCCTCTGACAGAGTCATGTAGTGTATCTCTCTCCCCTCCTCCCCTTCCCCTCTGACAGAGTCATGTAGTGTATCTCTCTCCCCTCCTCCCCCCCTCTGACAGAGTCATGTAGTGTATCTCTCTCTCCCCTCCTCCCCTTCCCCTCTGACAGAGTCATGTAGTGTATCTCTCTCTCCCTCCTCCCCTTCCCCTCTGACAGAGTCATGTAGTGTATCTCTCTCCCCTCCTCCCCTTCCCCTCTGACAGAGTCATGTAGTGTATCTCTCTCCCCTCCTCCCCTTCCCCTCTGACAGAGTCATGTAGTGTATCTCTCTCCCTCCTCCCCTTCCCCTCTGACAGAGTCATGTAGTGTATCTCTCTCCCCTCCTCCCCTTCCCCTCTGACAGAGTCATGTAGTGTATCTCCCTCCCCTCCTCCCCTTCCCTTCCCCTCTGACAGAGTCATGTAGTGTATCTCTCTCCCCCCCTCCTCCCTTCCCCTCTGACAGAGTCATGTAGTGTATCTCTCTCCCCTCCTCCCCTTCCCCTCTGACAGAGTCATGTAGTGTATCTCTCTCCCCTCCTCCCCTTCCCCTCTGACAGAGTCATGTAGTGTGTATCTCTCTCCCCTCCTCCCCTTCCCCTCTGACAGAGTCATGTAGTGTATCTCTCTCCCCTCCCCTCCTCCCCTTCCCCTCTGACAGAGTCATGTAGTGTATCTCTCTCCCCTCCTCCCCTTCCCCTCTGACAGAGTCATGTAGTGTATCTCTCTCCCCTCCTCCCCTTCCCCTCTGACAGAGTCATGTAGTGTATCTCTCTCCCCTCCTCCCCTTCCCCTCTGACAGAGTCATGTAGTGTATCTCTCTCCCCTCCTCCCCCTCCCCTCATGTAGTGTATCTCCTCCCCTCCTCCCCTTCCCCTCTGACAGAGTCATGTAGTGTATCTCTCTCCCCTCCTCCCCTTCCCCTCTGACAGAGTCATGTAGTGTATCTCTCTCCCCTCCTCCCCTTCCCCTCTGACAGAGTCATGTAGTGTATCTCTCTTCCCTCCCCTCCTCCCCTTCCCCTCTGACAGAGTCATGTAGTGTATCTCTCTCCCCTCCTCCCCTTCCCCTCTGACAGAGTCATGTAGTGTATCTCTCTCCCCTCCCCCCCTTCCCCTCTGACAGAGTCATGTAGTGTATCTCTCTCCCCTCCTCCCCTTCCCCTCTGACAGAGTCATGTAGTGTATCTCTCTCCCCTCCTCCCCTTCCCCTCTGACAGAGTCATGTAGTGTATCTCTCTCCCCTCCCCCCTTCCTGACAGAGTCATGTAGTGTATCTCTCTCCCCTCCTCCCCTTCCCCTCTGACAGAGTCATGTAGTGTATCTCTCTCCCCTCCCCTCCTCCCCTTCCCCTCTGACAGAGTCATGTAGTGTATCTCTCCCCTCCTCCCCTTCCCCTCTGACAGAGTCATGTAGTGTATCTCTCTCCCCTCCTCCCCTTCCCCTCTGACAGAGTCATGTAGTGTATCTCTCTCCCCTCCTCCCCTTCCCCTCTGACAGAGTCATGTAGTGTATCTCTCTCCTCTCCCTCCCCTCCTCCCCTTCCCCTCTGACAGAGTCATGTAGTGTATCTCTCTCCCCTCCTCCCCTTCCCCTCTGACAGAGTCATTTAGTGTATCTCTCTCCCCCTCCCCTCCTCCCCTTCCCCTCTGACAGAGTCATGTAGTGCATCTCTCTCCCCTCCTCCCCTTCCCCTCTGACAGAGTCATGTAGTGTATCTCTCTCCCCTCCCCTCCCCTTCCCCTCTGACAGAGTCATGTAGTGTATCTCTCTCCCCTCCCCCCTTCCCCTTCCCCTGACAGAGTCAGTCAGTGTAGTCCCCTCATCTCTCTGACAGAGTCCCTCCCCTCCTCCCCTTCCCCTCTGACAGAGTCATGTAGTGTATCTCTCTCCCCTCCTCCCCTTCCCCTCTGACAGAGTCATGTAGTGTATCTCTCTCCCCTCCTCCCCTTCCCCTCTGACAGAGTCATGTAGTGTATCCTCTCCCCTCCCTCCTCCCCTTCCCCTTCCCCTCTGACAGAGTCATGTAGTGTATCTCTCTCCCCTCCTCCCCTTCCCCTCTGACAGAGTCATGTAGTGTATCTCTCTCCCTCCTCCCCTTCCCCTCTGACAGAGTCATGTAGTGTATCTCTCTCCCTCCCTCCTCCCCTTCCCCTCTGACAGAGTCATGTAGTGTATCTCTCCCCTCCTCCCCTTCCCCTCTGACAGAGTCATGTAGTGTATCTCCTCCCTCCCCTCCTCCCTTCCTCTGACAGAGTCATGTAGTGTATCTCTCTCCCCTCCCTCCTCCCCTTCCCCTCTGACAGAGTCATGTAGTGCATCTCTCTCCCTCCTCCCCTTCTCTGACAGAGTCATGTAGTGTATCTCTCTCCCCTCCTCCCCTTCCCCTCTGACAGAGTCATGTAGTGCATCTCTCTCCCCTCCTCCCCTTCCCCTCTGACAGAGTCATGTAGTGCATCTCTCTCCCCTCCTCCCCTTCCCCTCTGACAGAGTCATGTAGTGTATCTCTCTCCCCTCCCCCCTTCCCCTCTGACAGAGTCATGTAGTGCATCTCTCTCCCCTCCTCCCCTTCCCCTCTGACAGAGTCATGTAGTGCATCTCTCTCCCCTCCTCCCCTTCCCCTCTGACAGAGTCATGTAGTGCATCTCTCTCCCCTCCTCCCCTCCCCCTCTGACAGAGTAATGTACTGTAGTGTACTGTATCTCTCTGAACTCTCAGCAGTTCTAGCCTTCCCTCACTTTTCTCTCATCGTTGTTTTCATTGCGAATAACAAAAATGAGATGAATGCATAAATAAAGTAACCCTTGAGGGATACACTCTCCTGCAGGGGGGGGCTGGAACAGAGTGCGGCCTCCAGGAACGTAACAATATCTGATGAACTTGACAGATTAGGATTGCTTCTACTTTATTTATTTATTTATTTAGAGAGAGAGAGAGACGGGAGAGAGACCAGGCAGGAGGATACACCAGTATGGCTTTTCCAGACATCTCACCCGGAGTTGGGGTTGGACCTAGGTCTTGGAACTGGGTTCGAGGAGGCTGGGTTGTGTCAGGGGTTCCAGTTAGGGGGAAGGCGGCATTTTGTGCCAAGTTGGCTGGTCTTCCTCAAAATTCCAGCACCCCAGCTCAGCTCTGCTTAGAGCTGTATACTCTGTTTTTGATGATGTTGAAACGAGGGGCTGCAGAGGGGGCATACAGAATCCACTCCCAAAACTCCAAATGGATGGAGAGCAAGAAGGAGAGGGTGAGATGGAATGAGAGGTAGAGAGGGAGAGAGAAAAAGTGAGAGAAAAAAAACAGAGAAAAACAAGAGAAAGAGAAAGACAGTTAGAGAGAAAGACAGAGAGAGATAAATAGAGAGAAATACAGACAGTTAGAGAGAAAGACAGAGAGAGATAAATAGAGAGAGAGAAAGACAGAGAGAGATAAATAGAGAGAGAGAAAGACAGTTAGAGAGAAAGACAGAGAGAGATAAATAGAGAAAGAGAAAGACAGTTAGTGAGAAAGACAGAGAGAGATAAATAGAAAGACAAGAGAAAGACAGAGAGAGATAAATAGAGAGAGAGAAAGACAGAGAGAGATAAATAGACAGTTAGAGAGAAAGACAGAGAGAGATAAATAGAGAGAGAAAGAAAGACAGAGAGAGATAAATAGAGAGAAGAAAGAGAGATAAATAGAGAGAAAGACAGAGAGAGATAAACAGAGAGAGAGAAAGACAGTTAGAGAGAAAGACAGAGAGAGATAAATAGAGAGAGAGAAAGACAGTTAGAGAAAGAGAAGATAAATAGAGAGAGAGAAAGACATAAGATTAGAGAGAAAGAAGAGAAAGACAGAGAGAGATAAATAGAGAGAGAGAAAGACAGTTAGAGAAAGACAGAGAGAGATAAACAGAGAGAGAAAGAGAGAGAAAGACAAGAGAGATAAATAGAGAAGAGAAAGACAGTTAGAGAGAAAGACAGAGAGAGATAAATAGAGAGAGAGAAAGACAGTTAGAGAGAAAGACAGAGAGAGATAAATAGAGAGAGAGAAAGACAGTTAGAGAGAAAGACAGAGAGAGATAAATAGAGAAAGAGAAAGACAGTTAGAGAGAAAGACAGAGAGAGATAAATAGAGAGAGAGAAAGACAGTTAGAGAGAAAGACAGAGAGAGATAAATAGAGAGAGAGAAAGACAGAGAGAGATAAATAGAGAGAGAGAAAGACAGAGAGAGATAAATAGAGAGAGAGAAAGACAGTTAGAGAGAAAGACAGAGAGAGATAAATAGAGAAAGAGAAAGACAGTTAGAGAGAAAGACAGAGAGAGATAAATAGAGAGAGAGAAAGACAGTTAGAGAGAAAGACAGAGAGAGATAAATAGAGAGAGAGAAAGACAGTTAGAGAGAAAGACAGAGAGAGATAAATAGAGAAAGAGAAAGACAGTTAGAGAGAAAGACAGAGAGAGATAAATAGAGAGAGAGAAAGACAGTTAGAGAGAAAGACAGAGAGAGATAAATAGAGAGAGAGAAAGACAGTTAGAGAGAAAGACAGAGAGAGATAAATAGAGAGAGAGAAAGACAGAGAGAGAAAGACAGAGAGAGAGAAAGACAGTTAGAGAGAAAGACAGAGAGAGATAAATAGAGAGAGAGAAAGACAGTTAGAGAGAAAGACAGAGAGAGAGAAATAGAGAGAGAGAAAGACAGTTAGAGAGAAAGACAGAGAGAGAGAAATAGAGAGAGAGAAAGACAGTTAGAGAGAAAGACAGAGAGAGAGAAATAGAGAGAGAGAAATAGAGAGAGAGAAAGACAGAGAGAGATAAATAGAGAGAGAGAAATAGAGAGAGAGAAAGACAGAGAGAGATAAATAGAGAGAGAGAAAGACAGAGAGAAAGACAGAGAGAGAGAAATAGAGAGAGAGAAAGACAGTTAGAGAGAAAGACAGAGAGAGAGAAATAGAGAGAGAGAAAGACAGAGAGAGAAATAGAGAGAGAGAAAGACAGTTAGAGAGAAAGACAGAGAGAGATAAATAGAGAGAGAGAAAGAGAAGATGTGATTGAGTTCAGGAGGGAAACGACAATAAATTATGAACCAAAAGTAGCAATGTGCATACCCCGCCCACCTGAGTATCTCTCCTCTCCTTTTCAGCCATCTATTTCCTATGGTTGAGGAGTGCAATCCACTTAAAGTCACTTAAATCTTGCTGGATTAATTGCCTTCATTTTACTTTGGCGACTCATTCCCACTATTGCTTGTACCATTAGTCTTTCCCCGTTAACGTAACGACCGTGGAAACTTTTGTAATGACCTGTCAAACACACTCCGGTAATGGCTCAAACACACTCCGGTAATTGCTCAATGGAATACATTGGTTTTCTGTTGCATCTATAAGAATGCTATGTTGAGGGTTTAACACACCGTCTCGACACTTACGTCATAGGAAAGAGAAAAAATATGACTTTATTTTGATGGGTGTTCATTTTCGGTGGAATTGAAAAAGTAATAATTTAATAGAGTTGAAATGTTTACAAATGAGATGCGCTGACAAGAAAAAGCACTCGGATTATAGTGATATTATGACTGATCTCGCAAACAATGTAAAGTAGAGGCGTAATCTTTAGTGGGCATCCTTCTCTTGACACACTTGTTGAATTATGCAAGAGAACGTGAACTCAACAGTAATGAATCATTCATGAGGTAGTAGTCTAGGCAGAGCAGGTGAGCAAAAGTTTTTAGTGCTTACAGCCCCTGTTCTACCATGATTCTATCCAACAAGGGAACCCAATCAACTTCCCTGCTCAGCCTATATACACATTTCCTTTATTTCCCATAAGGCATCAGGAGTGTACAGTATCTTCTTCCTAGCCTGAGGACACATTCTCTGTGTCAGTGTCAGGACGTACGGACGGACGGACAGACGGACAGACGGACAGACGGACAGACGGACAGACGGACAGACGGACAGACAGACAGACAGACAGACAGACAGACAGACAGACAGACAGACAGACAGACAGACAGACAGACAGACAGACAGTCCTGTCATTATAGTGTCTGATTTCCACAGAAACACTAGGAATATGTCAGGCAGTTACACACATATCCCAGAATGCTGCGGTCAATGGAAAACAACTCTGCCGGGCCTGCCAGTGATCTGACAGAGGATTTGAGACACAAACACACACACGCACACACACACACACACACACACACACACACACACACACACACACACACACACACACACACACACACACACACACACACGCACGCACGCACGCACACACACACGCACGCACGCACGCACGCACGCACGCACGCATGCACACACACACACACACGCAAATGTGCATGCACACACATACAGTACAAACACACACATCACTCGACAAGGCCAGATCAGCTATGACACAATGGTACTTTTAATTGTGTGCAAAAACAAGGGAATAAGAGAAAAAGAGTGAGTGAGTGATAGACTCACTCGGCGGAGGAGAGGAAATCATCCATCTATTAACCAAACAGCGACTGGGAGGACGCCAGAGAATCCAGTCCACTATATGAATTTGTTTATTTATTCTCTCTTCAAACGGCAACCGTTTCCAGACTCTCAGCGAGACGTCAACGTGATCATGATACACAATGGCATCTGCTCTTATGAGAAACAAATCAAGCCCTTGGACAGAAGTCCCAGACACAGATGTGAAACTAGTGAACACCTCTCTCCACGGTCACTCACAGAGCCAGAGTGTGTCTCGCATGTTACTCACATCTCCCCACAACTCATAAGCCTCTTAACCACACACACTGGAGAGTTCTCCTACTGATAAGAGACACATCTGCCACAACAGCTAGCCAATTAAAAGAGCCATGCTGAGTTCAAGGGACCGATGAAATCATCAGATTGAAATGGACAGGTTAATAGGGCTGCAACGAAGGGTTCTGGAAGTGGATTCTCACTACTCAAAACCCCTCGACGATATCAAACATTAGCGATTTAACTGTGCAACGTACACCGAGATTGCAAAACAAATTGTATGTTGACGTTTTTACTGTCAGTTTCTGTTTCGAAGAGCACCAAAATCCACACTAACCATGAGCCTCGTAGACTGTATCGTCCAATTACAGAGCTTATACAAGTCACGTGACTTGTTAGCGAACACACGACGTGCCACCACGTGTCCCCCTGTAGATCATGTGACTTGTATCTGTTCTGTGATTGGACGATACAGCAACTATCGAGTGCCATCATGTGTTCGCTTAATGCCGCGGAAGAAGGGCACGGCCCAATGCAGCTCTATGTGGCTGTGTGGTCCCGCCCTCACAAAGATCTCAATGGGGTAGAAATGGTATCTGTCTGTGTCTCACCAATGAATCACCTTTTGGAGCATGCATGCTGTATCAGTTGTGGACATTCATTTTTTACTTCTCCATGGAACCATTTACTGCGTTGAAATACAATGGTAAAGCTGTGTCTGTTTCGACATATTGATGGTTCTGAGGAGGACGTACCGACACAGTTGAAGAAGGGCTCCTTCTCACACTGGCTGGAGCAGCCGTCTCCATTCATGGAGTTCATATCATCACACTCCTCTCCCTGGGCCCTGAGAGACAGACAGACAGACAGACAGGAGATTACTGGTAGAACACGCACGCACGCCAACACACACACACGTAAACGCATAGACACACACATACAGCACACACACACGTAAACGCATAGACACACACATACAGCACACACACACGTAAACACATAGACACACACATACAGCACACACACACGTAAACACATAGACACACACATACAGCACACACACACGTAAACACATAGACACACACATACAGCACACACACACGTAAACACATAGACACACACATACAGCACACACACACATAGACACACACATACAGCACACACACACGTAAACACATAGACACACACATACAGCACACACACACATAGACACACACATACAGCACACACACACGTAAACGCATAGACACACACATACAGCACACACACAAGTTACCTCTGGACGCGTCCGTCTCCGCAGTATGGTGCCCCAAGCTGATGGGTGAGGGGTGGAGACGGTTCACTTTCACTGCGGCCGGAGATGGTTTGGACCTGGTAGGTGTACACACTGCCTGGTACCACGTCCCTACACACACACACACAGGGGAGTAATCTTTAGCTGGTACCACATCTGTACAAAGACAAACGGAGAACAGACCTTTAGCCCGCTGACCTAGAGTAGAGGTAGTGGCCAAGACAGCTTTTTTCCATCTACGTAACATTGCAAAAATCAGAAACTTTCAGTCCAAAAATGATGCAGAAAAATGCTTTTGTCACTTCTAGGTTAAACTACTGCAATGCTCTACTCTCCGGCTCTACTTTCCGGCTACACGGATAAAGCACTAAATAAACTTCAGTTAGTGCTAAATACGGCTGCTAGAATCCTGACTCGAACCCAAAAATTTGATCATATTACTCCAGTGCTAGCCTCCCGACACTGGTTTCCTGTCAAAGCAAGGGCTAATTTCAAGGTTTTACTGCTAACCTACAAAGCATTACATGGGCTTGCTCCTACCTATCTCTCTGATTTGGTCCTGCCGTACATACCTACACGTACGCTACGGTCACAAGACGCAGGCCTCCTGATTGTCACTAGAATTTCTAAGCAAACAGCTGGAGGCAGGGCTTTCTCCTATAGAGCTCAATTTTTATGGAACGGTCTGCCTACCCATGTCAGAGACGCAAACTCGGTCTCAACCTTTAAGTCTTTACTGAAGACTCATCTCTTCAGTGGGTCATATGATTGAGTGTAGTCTGGACCAGGAGTGTGAAGGTGAACGCAAAGGCTCTGGAGCAACGAACCGCCCTTGCTGTCTCTGCCTAGCCGGTTCCCCTCTTTCCACTGGGATTCTCTGCCTCTAACCCTATTACAGGGGCTGAGTCACTGGCTTATTGGGGCTCTCTCATACCGTCCCTGGGAGGGGTGCGTCACCTGAGTGGGTTGAGTCACTGATGTGATCATCCTGTCTGGGTTGGCGCCCCCCCCTTGGGTTGTGCCGTGGTGGAGATCTTTGTGGGCTATACTCAGCCTTGTCTCAGGATGGTAAGTTGGTGGTTGAAGATATCCCTCTAGTGGTGTGGAGGCTGTGCTTTGGCAAAGTGGGTGGGGTTATATCCTTCCTGTTTGGCCCTGTCCGGGGTGTCCTCGGATGGGGCCACAGTGTCTCCTGACCCCTCCTGTCTCAGCCTCCAGTATTTATGCTGCAGTAGTTTATGTGTCGGGGGGCTAGGGTCAGTTTGTTATATCTGGAGTACTTCTCCTGTCCTATTCGGTGTCCTGTGTGAATTTAAGTGTGCTCTCTCTAATTCTCTCTTTCTTTCTCTCTCTCGGAGGACCTGAGCCCTAGGACCATGCCTCAGGACTACCTGACATGATGACTCCTTGCTGTCCCCAGTCCACCTGGTCGTGCTGCTGCTCCAGTTTCAAATGTTCTGCCTTATTATTATTGGACCATGCTGGTCATTTATGAACATTTGAACATCTTGGCCATGTTCTGTTATAATCTCCACCCGGCACAGCCAGAAGAGGACTGGCCACCCCACATAGCCTGGTTCCTCTCTAGGTTTCTTCCTTGGTTTTGGCCTTTCTAGGGACTTTTTCTTCTACACCTGCATTGCTTGCTGTTTGGGGTTTTAGGCTGGGTTTCTGTACAGCACTTTGAGAAATCAGCTGATGTACGAAGGGCTATATAAATACATTTGATTTGATTTGATTTTGATTTATAATAATAATAATAATAATATGCCATTTAGCAGACGCTTTTATCCAAAGCGACTTACAGTCATGTGTGCATACATTCTACGTATGGGTGATTTGATTCTTAGACTCCTTTGGGCAACGAAATATCAAGAACATTTGAGGACGAATTGTAACTTAAGATCTGTGCTCGTAACTCCATTTTCTATACACGTCCCATTTACAACATGTTCAGCCCTGGACAAGAACCAATTCCAGTAACCTACAAGGAGAGGTCCATAGAAGCCCTGTAGGATCACAAGTCAGAGCAATGAGGTGGGCATGACTGTTACGGTAGGTTTCAATTGCAGTCCGTTCAGGCAAATGGCTCAGTATTCACACACTCTCTCTCCCCACCTGAATTGCCTGTCCCTGCAGCCTGTATGAGGTTCCTGCCTTGTTCCTGCCTCTGTCCCTCATCCTCTGTTGTACTATCAGTGACATCTATGGAGCCTCTCCAAACAGACTGACAGAGTGAGTTGTTCAAACAAAAGTTTAAGATGTGCTAGTTGCTGTGACCGCAGCATGTGTGTGTGCGTGTCTGTTTATGTGTGGGTGTGTGTTTGTGTGTGTGTGTGTCTGTTTATGTGTGGGTGTGTGTGTGTGTGTGTGTGTGTGTGTCTGTTTATGTGTGGGTGTGTGTGTGTGTGTGTGTGTGTGTGTGTGTGTGTGTGTGTGTGTGTGTGTGTGTGTGTGTGTGTGTGTGTGTGTGTGTGTGTGTGTGTGTGTGTGTGTGTGTAGAGGTGAGGTGAGGGGACAGCCACGGGGCCGGCAGCGTGCTCAGCAGTACACCTCTCCTTCCGTCCTACTCCGAGGACACTGAGACACAAACAAAACATCTGGCGATGGGCTCCAGTACTGCTTTCAAATGGTGTAACACAATATGGCTGACGCAGGCCAAAAACAAGATGGGAGTTAGAAAAACAAACAGCCCCATAGCTCCACATCAGTGTGCTCTCTGCGTGCCGGCCAACAGTGTAGCTCAACAATGTACAATTCAATGAATGAGCCAAGGGAATCAGTAGATATACTGTATCTATATGTTGGCCATGGTTTTGTTTTAATTGTCAGTTATAATCGCGAGTGTTTCTGGTTCATGTTTGGATTTTCCAGGATGTAGAAGAACAGGGCAGATATAATGACAGTGAATAGAACCAATAGGCATCACCATCACACACTGACGATCAAATCCTATTATTCCCACCTCTGAGCTCATATACACAAGCAGACATACTCACAAAAACACACGTGCACTTAGGGTTGCAAAGCTACCGGTAGTTTACCAAGGTTACTGGAACCTTCCGAAAGTTTGGTAATTAACAGAAAATCTATGGCAATCTATTGTAACTTTGGTCATTAATACTTGAATAACTTTAAAAGGATATATTCATATACAGTATAGTTATTATATATTGTGTCCATATTGTCCATGAGTTTCTAGTAGATAGACCAAGTGGTTCAAGAGAAAATAGGCTAATTAATCATTTAAAAAAAAACACGAATCAACAAGGGCATTATTTTCAATGGCCTCTGCAACTCGTCCAACTATTGACTTTTTTCAGCACTGCCACCAGTTTGACGCCAAAACATTGACCACAAATACAGTACATACTTACAGTACATAGTGATATAAACAAAAGTGTGTAAAAATATAAAGGATATTTCATACAGCAACCCTCATATTAAACACCAATGGTACTCACGAAATTGATGGTTTATATTTAGGATTTTTTTTTACAGCTTTGTCATTATATTTAACATTTTTAAATTCGATCAATTTAATCACTGTATTTCATAAGAGATAATTGTAGACACCTGTAAAAATCTGAAGTACCTAAAAGGGCCACTAGATTTCTTGTGATAGATGACATAAATCCTTGAAAGATACCAACATTCGGGTAGTTTACTGTAATATACCCTCCCTTTCTATACAGTGCATATTTGCAATCACTAACTCACTCACAACCTACCCTATACCCCTGCCAAATACTTAAAATAACACATGCACACATGCACACGCTCTTGTGCAAGACATTTAAGTGTGTTAACCCTCGCAAGGCTGCCGGCCCAGACGACATCCCTAGCTGCGTCTTCAGAGCATGCGCAGACCAGCTGGCTGGTGTGTTTACGGACATATTCAATCTCTCCCTATCCCAGTCTGCTGTCCCCACATGCTTCAAGATGGCCACCATTGTTCCTGTACCCAAGAAAGCAAAGGTAACTGAACTAAATGACTATCGCCCCGTAGCACTCACTTCTGTCATCATCAAGTGCTTTGAGAGACTAGTCAAGGATCATATCACCTTTATCTTACCTATCACCCTAGTCCCACTTCAATTTGCAGTGCCTCTTCAACCTCAGGAGGCTGAAGAAATTTGGCTTGGCACCTAAAACCCTCACAAACTTTTCCAGATGGACAATTGAGAGCATCCTGTTGGGCTGTATCTCCGCTTGGTATCGGCAACTGCACCGCCCTCAACCACAGGCCTCTCCAGAAGGTGGTGTGGCCTGCCCAACGCATCACTGGGGGCAAACTATCTCTAGGACACCTACAGCACCCGATGTCACAGGACGGCCAAAAAGATAATCAAGGACAACAGCCACACAAGCTACTGCCTGTTCACCCCACTATCATCCAGAAGGCGAGGTCAGTACAGATGAATCAAAGCTAAGACCTAGAGACTGAAAAACAACTTCTATCTCAAGACCATCAGACTGTTAAATAGCCATCTAAAGCACATAGAGGCTGTTGCCTATATACATATACTTAAAATCACTGGCCACTTTAATAAATGAAACACTAGTACATTTAATAATGTTTACATGTCTTGCATTACTCATCTCATATGCATTTACTGTATTCTATACTATTCTACTGTATCTTAGTCTATGCCGCTCTGACATTGCTCGTCCTGATATGTATACAGTGCCTTGCGAAAGTATTCGGCCCCCTTGAACTTTGTGAACTTTTGCCACATTTCAGGCTTCAAACATAAAGATATAAAACTATATTTTTTTGTGAAGAATCAACAACAAGTGGGACACAATCATGAAGTGGAACGACATTTATTGGATATTTCAAACTTTTTTAACAAATCAAAAACTGAAAAATTGGGCTTGCAAAATTATTCAGCCCCTTTACTTTCAGTGCAGCAAACTCTCTCCAGAAGTTCAGTGAGGATCTCTGAATGATCCAATGTTGACCTAAATGACTAATGATGATAAATACAATCCACCTGTGTGTAATCAAGTCTCCGTATAAATGCATCTGCACTGTGATAGTCTCAGAGGTCCGTTAAAAGCGCAGAGAGCATCATGAAGAACAAGGAACACACCAGGCAGGTCCGAGATACTGTTGTGAAGAAGTTTAAAGCCGGATTTGGATACAAAAAGATTTCCCAAGCTTTAAACATCCCAAGGAGCACTGTGCAAGCGATAATATTGAAATGGAAGGAGTATCAGACCACTGCAAATCTACCAAGACCTGGCCGTCCCTCTAAACTTTCAGCTCATACAAGGAGAAGACTGATCAGAGATGCAGCCAAGAGGCCCATGATCACTCTGGATGAACTGCAGAGATCTACAGCTGAGGTGGGAGACTCTGTCCATAGGACAACAATCAGTCCTATTTTGCACAAATCTGGCCTTTATGGAAGAGTGGCAAGAAGAAAGCCATTTCTTAAAGATATCCATAAAAAGTGTTGTTTAAAGTTTGCCACAAGCCACCTGGGAGACACACCAAAAATGTGGAAGAAGGTGCTCTGGTCAGATGAAACCAAAATTGAACTTTTTGGCAACAATGCAAAACATTATGTTTGGCGTAAAAGCAACACAGCTCATCAACCTGAACACACCATCCCCACTGTCAAACATGGTGGTGGCAGCATCATGGTTTGGGCCTGCTTTTCTTCAGCAGGGACAGGGAAGATGGTTAAAATTGATGGGAAGATGGATGGAGCCAAATACAGGACCATTCTGGAAGAAAACCTGATGGAGTCTGCAAAAGACCTGAGACTGGGACGGAGATTTGTCTTCCAACAAGACAATGATCCAAAACATAAAGCAAAATTTAAAATGGAATGGTTCAAAAATAAACATATCCAGGTGTTAGAATGGCCAAGTCAAAGTCCAGACCTGAATCCAATCGAGAATCTGTGGAAATAACTGAAAACTGCTGTTCACAAATGCTCTCCATCCAACCTCACTGAGCTCGAGCTGTTTTGCAAGGAGGAATGGGAAAAAAATTCAGTCTCTCGATGTGCAAAACTGATAGAGACATACCCCAAGCGACTTACAGCTGTAATCGCAGCAAAAGGTGGCGCTACAAAGTATTAACTTAAGGGGGCTGAATAATATTGCACGCCCAATTTTTCAGTTTTTGATTTGTTAAAAAAGTTTGAAATATCCAATAAATGTCGTTCCACTTCATGATTGTGTCCCACTTGTTGTTGATTCTTCACAAAAAAAATACAGTTTTATATCTTTATGTTTGAAGCCTGAAATGTGGCAAAAGGTCGCAAAGTTCAAGGGGGCCGAATACTTTCGCAAGGCACTCTATACTCTCAATTCCATTTCTTACTTAGATTTGTGGGAATTGGGTATATGTTGGGAAATTGTTAGATATTACTTGTTAGATATTACTAACTATCGGAGCTAGAAACACAAGCAATTTGCTACACACCCGCAATTACATCTGCTAAACACGTGCATGTGCCAATACGATTTGGATTTGACACACACAGAAACAGAGAGAGAGAGAGAGAGAGAGCGAGAGAGAGAGAGAGAGAATTTAGCCCTGTGTTACAGAGCCTCTACAGCAGCAGTGTCAACCATCACGCTTACAATTTGGTTTACATGAGGCCAGGGCCTTCCCCTTCCTCTCTCTTTCCCCTTCTCTTCCAGTCGCCATCAGCAGATTTAGGAGGTGCCCGCCCTAATGGCCAGGGAAGTAGTAACATTTAATAAGTGACCAAACAAATCATTCAAATGAACCCTTAACATGAATATGGCCTGAGCTGCCTTTTTCTGCATCGATTTAGCTCTGTTCTGACCAGGCACACAGCTGGGAACGGGGCTTCTCACATCCAATAAAACACACGCTTGGAGTGAAGCACATGCACACACAGATTGAGGTTCATTGCAGGCACCGGTGCAGACACAGACACACACGTGCATGCACACACACACACATCGAAAGAAAGTACAATGAAGACAATGAAGACAAATAAACACACTCAAACATACACGTGCATGCAGGCACGCACACACACCCATACACAGCTCAGCCCTGAGCACACCAACACAGCACACGGTCCGTGCCTTTCGAAATGTGTCAAAAGATTTACTGCAGGAAAGCCTTTTTTACCTTGGTGGTTTTTGAGTATGAAATGTGCTCCATGCCTTTTCATCCCAAAGACCCCAGTCACTCTCCTGCTCCCTCACAGCAGGCAAGAGAGAACATGGGGTTCCATTTGGCTGTCCTGCCTCAGATACAATGAAAACACACGCATGCAAACACACACACACATAAAGGAAGGTACAACCCAGGCAGTTTCCATGTTCTCCAGTACAGAACAGTCAGGAGGATATTGAGGATCTGGGGGGGGTGATTGTATTATTAACAACAATCAAATGGGATGTTTGACCTGAACCACTGCTCTGTTTTACAGTGTTCCCCAGTTTTGGCACGCTCCGAGGCGACTTTCTCAAATATCCCTTAGTCTTAATTGAATTAGTCAAGCCTCTGGAAAAGAAAAGCTGTAGGAGACATGAGCCTGGAGGAAACACGAGTGAGCAGAGGGAGTGACGCCCAGAGTGATGCCGCCAACATGGACCTCGACTCGCTCTCTCCCCCTCCTCCTCGTCCGATTCTGTCACGAGAAGAACACCAAGGGCGGTAGGCCGAGCCAGGCCCCGTACGGGACAAGGGGGAGACACACACACACACACTGAGATTTCTCGCCAGGCCTGACGGAGGGACGTGACCCGTGCGAGTGGAGGCAAGCGGCTGGAACGGCGTGAAGGATGGCTGGGAGGCAGAGAGAGAGAACGACAGAGCAAGAGAGAGGGAGAGAGAGAACGTCAGAGCAAGAGATAGGGAAAGAGAGAATGACAGAGCAAGAGAGAGGGAGAGAGAATGACAGAGCAAGAGAGAGGCAGAGAGAATGACAGAGCAAGAGAGAGGCAGAGAGAGAATGACATAGCAAGAGGGAGAGAGAGAATGACAGAGCAAGAGAGAGGCAGAGAGAGAATGACAGAGGAAGAGAGAGGCAGAGAGAGAATGACAGAGCAAGAGAGGGAGAGAGAGAATGGCAGAGCAAGAGAAAGGCAGAGAGAGAAAGACAGAGCAAGAGAGAGGGAGAGAGAGAATGACAGAGCAAGAGAGAGAGAGAAAGGCAGACGACTTATTCTTGCTGCAAGGAGAGCTACGTCACAAACTTCTGATGATATTTAACTATGCGGCTTATACCAGAGCAAAAGTTCACATGAGGCTTCCTTCACGTCGTCTGCCAAGATCAACAACCACTCTCGGCCTCCCATCTCCAAACACTCCCCAGTCTTGGAGGGGAAAGAAAGAGAAGGAGGAGGGCGAGAAAAAACATTGGGATGCAGTAGAGAATAGAAAAAAAGGAGGGAAAAGGAAAAGAAAACAGATTTTTCAAATAGTGTCAAGAGAGGCTGTACAGATACGGGGGCCACCGGGGGCCACCAGGGACAATAACTGGCATGTGAAATATGCTCCGGCGTGGGTCTACATAAGAAAAGCACATTTGTCAAGACACAGAGGGGAGAGAGGTTCAATGGGAAACTCTGATGTCACTAAGGCTATCTGTCACTGATATCTTGACGGGGAGCGACTTAGGCATGTGTGTGTGTGCATATATGTACAGCACTAGTCAGGTTTTCTTAATTTTCCCAGATTTCTACAATGTAGAATAATAGTGAAGACATCACAACTTTGAAATAACAGATATGGAATCATGTAGTTGCCAAAAAAGTGTTAAACAAATCAAAATAGATTTTATATTTGAGATTCTTCAAAGTCGCCACCCTTTGCCTTTTTATGTACCTTTATTTGCCTTGATGACACCTTTGCACACTCTTGGCATTCTCTCAACCAACTTCATCTGGAATGCTTTTCCAACCGTCTTGAAGTAGTTCCCACATATGCTGAGCTGCTTTTCCTTCAATCTGCGTATCGCTGCAGAACGCTGTGGTAGCCATGCTGGTTAAGTGTGCCTTGAATTCTAAATAAATTACAGACAGTGTCACCAGCAAAGCATCATCACACCTCCTCCTCCATGCTTCATGGTGGGAACCACACAAGCGGAGATCATCCGTTCACCTAGTCTGCATCTCACAAAGACACGGCGGTTGGAACCAAAAATCGCAAATTTGGACTCATCAGACAAAAGGACAGATTTACAACAGTCTAATGTCCATTGCTCATGTTTCTTGGACCAAACATGTCTCTTCTTCTTATTGGTGTCCTTCAGTAGTGGTTTCTTTGCAGCAAATCAACCCTGAAGGCCTGATTCACATCATCTCCTCTGAACAGTTGATTTTGAAATGTGTCTGTTACTTGAACTCTGTGAAGCATTTATTTGGGCTGCAATTTCTGAGGTTGGTAACTATAATGAACTTATCCTCTCCAGCAGAGGTAACTCTGGCTCTTCCTTTCCTGTGGCGGTCCTCATGAGAACCAGTTTCATCTTTGCGCTTGATGGTTTTTGTGACCGCACTTCAAGAAACTTTCAAAGTTCTCAAACTGTTCCGTATTGACTGACTTCCATGTCGTAAAGTAATGATGTACTGTCGTTTCTCCTTGCTAATTTGAGCTGTTCTTGCCATAATATGGACTTGGTTTTTTACCAAATAGGGATATCTTCTGTATACCATCCCAACCTTGTCACAACACAACTGATTGGCTAAATTCCACACATTAACTTTTAACAAGGCACACCTGTTCATTGAAATACATTCCAGGTGACTAAATCAAATGAAATTTGATTTGTCACATAACACATGGTTAGCAGTTGTTAATGTGAGACAAGATGAGAGGCCAGATAAGAGGCCAGATAAATCTAAGATGTTGAAGAAATGCTTCAACGAATCCTTTGAAGGACAATAAATAAAGCAGCATACCTTTTGTTAAGGTGACAGCTGCCATTTGAGGTTTCCTGCCTATTAAATATTATTGCACTAGTTCTTATGAATGGAACAGAGTCCCCCCCCTCCTAGCACTACACAGCTGATGATGAGTTGGTTATTTGAATCAGCTGTGAAGTGCTAGGTCAAAAACCAGGACCGAGTTTGGGGAAACCCTGAGCCCAACTCAATGTCATGCAATTTACTCTACAATATAAAATGACTATAGCACAGCCTCAGAGTCACAAGGATTTGGTGGAAGTGCTACTTCTATCTCTTCTCTTGAATTAGAAGGTCCAAAATAAGAATTAAGACATAACTCCATTACCTTAATTCAGCACAATAACAAGCTGCACAGTAGGCACACAGTCAACCAACAGTTTGTCTCACGTTGATGACACCATCACTCCCATGGTTCAGATGACATGTCATTTAGCGAGGAGCTCCACTGGCCTAGCGTTAATGACTCACTGTTGAGTGGGGCCAAATCAGACAGTGAAGAGTAAACCTAACATACGGACAGTGCCAAAGTAGGAATATCAGCAAAGACAGTATAAGTAATGGTAATAATAACAATGGAAACCATTGATGTCAAACAAAAAGTGATAAGTAATTTGATTTTTAACTCCCCTATACATGTTCTTAGAGGCAGACCTAGGTCAGATACGTTTGAGGTTGCTGCTCAAGTATTTGAAAGTATTTGACATAAGCTATATAATTCTATGTCCAGTGTTCCAGGTTTTTTATTAAATATTACCTCAAATTAATTACAATATGGATTAAATAGATGTTAAAATCAGTTTTTCTCTGTGCCCCTGCTTGGCCTGTTAGGAAACAACAGAGTGGTTTGGGCATATACTGGTAAAAAATAAAAAATAATAATTTGACAGCTCAGCCAATGAGACGTGCAAACACTTGGATATTCAAAATAGATCCCATGTGGGGGCACTGAGGCAGACTGACGGAGCCAGGCTGCACCAAGTCAAATTGGATGGATGGATTGGATTCAGGATTTGGAAATGAATGATGGAACTAGGTCACTTTACTATAACAGCCATAAATGCAGGCAGATTATTTGTCCTTTGCTTTGTCACTATATTCCTGATATTTCTGTTGTTACAGTAGCTATCTAACAACCTAGTCGTGAACATAGATAGCTAGTTACTACTGCTACATATATCAGTTAACAACACCTAGCTAGGTTTCCTCTTGACATAAAACTTTTTGTTACAAACCACAAGTTTTAAAATAAAAGGGAACGGTGAGATGGTTGTTGTGTGGAGGATCTGCTTTGACTTGGTTTTTTATTGGCTAGCCAGCTAGCTAATGTTCGCTAATGTTAGCATGCTAGCTAACATTGGCATTCTAACTAACTTTAGCATACTAGCGTTAGCTAACTGCTTCTAAACAGCCAGCAGGTCAACTCTTACAAACCACATCATTTGAAATACTAGTTTATTAGGAACAACACCCCGTTCACAAAAATGGATGGCTACATAAGGCAGACAGGCATCAAGGAATTCAGTTACTGTTCGATTGAACATTAGAATGGGCTAAACGAGTGACCTAAGGAACTTTGAGAGGTCAGACGTGCAAATCGGTCGTCCGACCCGGGTATAGGGGCGAAAGACTAATCGATCACGTTATGATCATCGTGCCAGGCGTGCCGGATCCAGTATCTCAGGCGTGGCCGCCATCCTGTGCTTTTCACGTACGACAGTGTCTAGGGTTTACCGAGAATGCTGCAACAACTAAAAAACATCCAGTCAGTGGCAGTCCTGTGGGTGAAAACAGCTTGTTGATGACAGAGGTCGAAGGAGAATGGCAAGAATCATGCAAGCTAACTGGCTGGCCACAAACAGATAAATAACATTCCGGGTGTGCAGAACGACAGAAGAAACTGCTCCAGTGGGCACACGATCACCAACACTGGACAATTGAGGAGTGGGAAAACATCACCTGGTCCGACGAATCCCGGTTCATGTTGCGTCATGCTTATGACAGAGTCAGGAGTCCATGCACGCATCCTGCCTGGTACAGGCTGGTGGTGGTGATGTACTGGTGTGGGGAAAGTTTTCATGACACATGTTAGGTCCCTTGATACAGATTGCGCAACAAACGTTTCAGACACCTTATAGAATCCATTCCCGGAATAATTCAGGCTGTTCTGGAAGGAGATAGGGGGCTGACTCTGTACTAGATGGGTGTACCTGTTAAACTGTCCGGTAAGGGTCTCCCGAGTGGCACAGCGGTCTAAGGCACTGTGTAGCAGTACTAGAGGTATCACTACAGATCTGGGTTCGATCCTGTGTTGCAGCCACCTTAGCTGGCCACATTCAGACACATGAGGTAGCGCACAATTGGCTCAGCATCGTCTGGGTTAGGGGAGGGTTTGGCAGACCGGGATGTCCTTGTCCCATTTCGCTCTAGCGATTCCTTTGGTGGGCTGGGCACATGTACGCTGGCATGATCGCCAGTTGGACGGTGTTTCCTCTGACACATTGTTGTGGCTGGCTTCCGGGTTAAGCGAGCAGTGTGTCAAGAAGCAGTGCGGCTTGGCAGAGTTGTGTTTCGGAGGATGCATCGCTCTCGATCTTCGCCTCTCCTGAGCCCGTACGGGAGTTGTAGCGATGGGACAAGGCTGTAACCACCAATTGGATATTACGAAATTGTGGAGAAAAAGGGATTAAAAATGTTTTAAAATAAACAATAAACTGGCCAGTAAGTGTAGGCGAGATAGTTGTTACATAGGTTTTGTCCTTTTTGTAAATGCCAGCTGTGGTTTGCTTGCCTTGCAAGCTAGCTTGCTTGTGTGCTATAAACTCGTGTCTCCCCTAGTCTCGAGAAGGATCCTTATCCCACCGGAGAATTTGGCAAAAAGGAAAAGGCTGCTGGACCAATCACATACAGGCCTGTCTCGGCCAAAGATAACAATGTCATTATCCAAGCAAATTTCAAGCGTTTTTTTGTTTGAGATGGGTTATTTAAAGTGTTTTCCCCCCTCCAAATGATGCTTTTAGCTTTGGTTTCAAATATGAGTACAATTCACGTCAACAAAATTATTTGGGTACAAGTTAACAGAAGATGAACTTTTAAAGGTGAGATTTTCCCTGGACAGTTACGTCGTCTGGTTCGAGACCACAGATATCTGTGGAACTCCACTGTGGGAACTCTACAGAGAACCTCTTTATCATAACAACCTGTGGAATCCGATGAGGAATCTGCACCCCCAGTATGGACCTTTGAACTTCAATTTAGTGCTTCACAGTAAAATTGGTCAGCGCCCATTTTTGGCAGAGGGAGCAGAATTATAATAAACCCAGAATCACCTCCACAGCCTCCCACAGAGAAACACACCCCCCTCCTGAACATTCCACCTTAACAATCCCCCAAAATCCACTTTTTTTGGATCTTGCCCAATTTTATCCCAGGGAAATCAGGTCGTAATTTTGAAAAAGGGTTCTAAGGAGAGAGAGAGAGGCAGAGCAAGAGGTGAGACGACCAGACATCCAGGGACCCGCTGTTGCCTCCTCCACTACCTCTGTCTGCCACTCACCAATATGGTTCATATTAGAGAGCTTATGCAAGGCTCAGTGCTAATGCTGCTCCTTATGGAGAGAGAGCAGGCAAGGGATGTCAGAGGGAGAGCAGGGCACAGTGGGACTTTGTTAGAGTGGAGGGGGCAATGGAGATGGAGTGTGTGTTATGGGGAGAGGAGTAGGAAGAGAGGTGAAGAGGAAGGGGGAGAGAAGAGGGTGTTGTATGTTTTCTTTGCAGTACACATTAGTATTGCAAAACACGAGGCTTCAAAACCATTCATAGTATTATACTCTTAAAAAAACATCATTTTTGCACGTATCTGGTGAACCCGAACTCACAAACAAAACAAAAAACCTCCCCCAAAACAATCTGCACACGGAGGTGATCTAAAACAAGCAATGTTGGAGCACAAAGCTATTTCTCACAAATACCTAAAGAAGTGTTTTATACATCCCTAAACAGTTTTACTGGCAAAAAGAAAACAAAAACCTCCTAGTTAGGCAGTCAGAGCTGGGAAAACAACAGAGCTCTCTGAATAGATCTGAAAGGGCATGTCTTCTCAGGGCTAGAGCAACAGTGGACTTGACAGGAGAGGAGCAGGGCCGTGGGGCCACAGGGGTAAGACCATAGGAGAACATAGGGGGATATAGGAGGGAAGGAGAAGGGCAGAATGGGGGCAGGGTTCCCAGTGAAAAGGGGCCGTAGGGGGCAGCTGTCCTCTTCCTTCCGGGCTGGCGGGTCCCGTCACGTCAGAGCTGAGGTGGGCTTTGAAGCCCTGACAGGCCATAGGAACCAGGTCAGGGAGAGGATTAGCCCATGGGCCAGGGGGGTCTCAGAAGACTAGGGTCATCCCCCTAACCCTCCTCCCTTTTCTCAGACAACCCCTAAGGGACCTTTTGAAATGTACAGAACGGGGTACATGGAGGAATTGGGGGGGAGGTCATGCTTTTTTTTCAGTCCGTGAAAGCTTTTGTATTTGTTAATTTACAATCGATTAATTTAAATATTTCTCAGTGTTTTACAATGAGGGCTTATTATATCCTGATGTGGGCCTGATGTCGCCCGTCATCAATTTGTACCATTGTGCGGTTTGCTGCAGGTTTGAACTCAGTCCGGATCAAACGTGAGAAAATAACAAGAGCTGCGCAATAAAAAAAAAACCTATTAGTTGTTTGACGACGAGCATTTGATGAAATGCACACAACATGATCATTTGATGTCCCTGAAACATTTTGGGAGTAGCAGAGAATTCAAAGGGAATAACGGCATATTCCCGAAAAATGGTCTATTTACATTGTCAAATCGGTAGACTAATGAAAATCATTTAGAAAATGATGCAGGGGATTTCATTTGCAAGCCAGTCACAAATTACTTTTCTCAAGCGAGGAAGAGATCGTGATAATGTAGGCAAATTTTATCAAATGGAAAAGTACTCTTATATGCTTCACCAAATACCCTTGCATCAAATACCCTACTCCTTGAAAGTAAGAATGTTTATATATAGCATATATATATATATATATATATAATGATGCCAACTTTTTTAACATCCAGTCCCTAATTACCTCTGACCAGTCCAACCTTCCACATCAAATCACATTTTATTTGTTACATGCTTTGTAAACAACAGGTGTAGACTAACAGTGAAATTATTACTTACGGGTCCTTCCCAACAATACAGAGATAAAATAAAATAAACAAATAATAGAAAAGTAATAACACGTTATAATAAAATAATAAATACACAACAAGTAGCGATAACTTGGCTATATACAGTTGAAGTCGGAAGTTTACATACAACTTAGCCAAATACATTTGAAGTTCTTCATAATTTCTGACATTTAAAACTCTTTTGGATGAGGGCAGCATTTTCACTTTTGGATGAATAGTGTGAACTGCTTCCTAATCTGTCCCAGATGCTAATATATGCATATTATTATTAGTATTGGATAGAAAACACTCTGAAGTTTCTAAAACTGTTCGAATGATGTCTGTGAGTATAACAGAACTCATATGGCAGGTGAAAACCTGAGAAAAAATCCAACCAGGATGTGGGAAATCTGAGGTTTGTAGTTTTTCAAAGCTTGGCCTACCGAATACACAATGTCTATGGAGTCAAGTTGCACTTCCTACGGCTTCCACTAGATGTCAACCGTCTTTAGAAACTTGTTTCAAGCTTTTGCTATAAAGGAGGGGCTCATGAGACCTGTTTGAGTCAGTGGTCTGGCAGAGTGTCTCAGGCTCGTGACGCACGCTCCCGACAGAGTTAGCTCTCGTTCTATTGCTTTTCTTCAGACATAGGAATTCTCTGGTTGGAACATTATTGATGTTTTATGTTAAAAACATCCTAAAGATTGATTCCATGTATCGTTTGACTTGTTGCTCCGACCTGTAACGGAACTTTTTGAGTTTTTGTCTGGACGAAGTGCTCGCGTCTCATGAAGATGGATTACTGGGCTGAACACACTGTGGCCATAACAAGTGGCTATTTGGACATAAATGATGGACTTTATGGAACTGTATGGAACAAATCATTCATTTATTGTCGAACTGGGATTCCTGGGAGTGCCTTCTGATGAAGATCATCAAAGGTAAGTGAATATTTATATATAGTGTTATTTCTAACTTCTGTTGACTCCAAAATGGCAGATATTTCTCTGGCTGGATTGGGCTCAGAAGTTCTCAGAAGTTAAAAAAAAAATCTGACAAAGCGGTTGCATTAACCTCTTAAGACTAGGCCTCAATACTGCCCCCTTTGGAGGAAGTGCGTGCCCATAGTAAACTGAAAATATTTTTTCCCAAAATTGCTAATATATGCATATAATAATAATTATTGAATAGAAAACACTCTAAAGTTTCTAAAACCGTTTAAATTATGTCTGTATGTAAAGCAGAACTCTCAGGGCAGCCTTTCTCCCAAACTCTCTCTTGTCAAGAGAAAAGTTGGGTCAACTTTGACGTCATCGCCCCCACCCTTCCCAGGCAGCTACGGATCTGGGAACAGTATGTATGTGTTCAGCGCGATGCCTGCTTTCAAATGGCGCGTTCATTGTGAGAATCGCGCGAGCCCTCGTTCATTGTGAGAATCGCGCGAGCCCTCGTCGTTTGGCGGGCGAAAATGTTCGGCTCACTCTCAAATACACGCACTCTATTGCGCGCGGCCGATTTGGGGCACATTCTTTTCCAAGAAACACCAATTGAAGGCGGTTTGTCTGTTCGCGCTGATCATTGTTTTACATGTTAAAAACATCATAAAGCTCGATTCTGCACATAGTTTGACCAGTTTAGTCGACATATAATATGTACATTTGAAGTTTTGATGCGCAAGAGTGCGGGACCAGAAGTAATTTTGGGTGCATTTCAGCTGAAGCTGTTAGCATATAGCATAGCATACAGAGACACACAGCGTGAAACCAAACGATGTATTGGGTAAGTATGACTCCTTCTACGTCTTCTGATCGAAGAACATCAAAGGTAAGGGAATATTTATGTGGTTATTTTGGGTTTCTGTGGACTCCAAACGTAGAGGAGACATACTGCTAATATCTGAGCGCCGTCTCATTGTATAGCCAGTGAACGAATTCTGTTCAGCGGTTGCATTAAGAAGAAGTGTATCTTTGTACCTATATGTAGAACATGTATATTTAGTCATGTTTATTGCTTGTTATCTGACGTTATCTGTCGGAGCTATCATCATTTCTCCGGACATTTGAGTAGCATTTTTTGAAATGTCGTCATTGTAAACAGAGATTTATGGATATAAATGGCATATTATTGAAAAAAAATATATATATTGTGTAACATGTACTATTACTGTCATCTGATGAAGATTTTCAAAAGGTTAGTGAATGATTTATTTTTTAATCCTGCTTTTATAATTTTATATTTTCTGGGACAAAATGGCTGCCTCTCGTCTTTTGTTTCGGTGGTGGTCTAATATAAATATGTGCTATGTTATCGCCGTAAAACATTTTAGAAATCTGACTTGCTGGGTAGATGAACAAGGTGTTTATCTTTCATTTGAGCTATTGGACTTGTTAATGTGTGGAGGTTAAATATTTCTAAGAATATTTTTTGCATTTTGCGTTATGGTAATGAGCTTGAGCCGTAGTCACGATACCGGATCCGGGATGGGTCGCCGCAAGAAGTTAAGGAGAAGTCTACATTTAATTCTGTGAATAACACTTGTATCTTCTATCAATGTTTATTATGAGAATTTCTGCAAAATCTCCGGATGTTTTGGAATCAAAACATTACTGAACATAACGCGCCAATGTAAACTGAGATTTTTGGAAATAAATACGCACATTATCGAACAAAATATACATGCATTGTGTAACATGATGTCCTATGAGTGTCATCTGATGAAGATCATCAAAGGTTAGTGATTCACTTTATCTATATTTCTGCTTTTTGTGACTCGTATCTGTGGCTGGAAAAATGGCTATGTGTTTTTTTGACTTGGCTATGACCTAACATAATCATATGTTGTGTTTTCACTGTAAAGCATTTTTGAAATCGGACATGATGGAAAGATTAACAAGATGTGTGTCTTTCATTTGCTGTATTGGACTTGTTAATCCTAGTAAAAATTCCCTGTCTTAGGTCAGTTAGGATCACCACTTTATTGTAAGAATGTGAAGTGTCAGAATAATAGTAGAGAGAATGATTGATTTAAACTTTTATTTCTTTCATCACATTCCTAGTGGGTAAGAAGTTTACATACACTCAATTAATATTTGGTAGCATTGCCTTTAAATAGCCTTCCACAAGCTTCCCACAATAAGTTGGGTGAATTTTGGCCCATTCCTCCTGACAGAGCTGGTGTAACTGAGTCAGGTTTGTAGGCCTCCTTGCTCATACACACGTTTTCAGTTCTGCCCACACATTTTCTATGGGATTGAGGTCAAGGCTTTGTGATTAGTTGTCCTTAAGCCATTCTGCCACAAGTTTGGAAATATGCTTGGGGTCATTGTCCATTTGGAAGACCCATTTGCGACCAAGCTTTAACTTCCTGACTGATGTCTTGTGATGTTGTTTCAATATATCCACGTAATTTTCCTCCTTCATGATGCCATCTAGTTTGTGAAGTTAACCAGTCCCTCCTACAGCAAAGCACCCCCACAACATGATGCTGCCACCCCCGTACTTCACGGTTGGGATGGTGTTCTACGGCTTGCAAGCCTCCCCCTTTTTCCTCCAAACATAACAATGGTCATTATGGCCAACCAGTTCTATTTTTGTTTCATCAGACCAGAGGACATTGCTAAAAAAGTATGATCTTTGTCCCCATGTGCAGTTGCAAACCATAGTCAGACTTTTTTAAGCCGGTTTTTGAGCAGTGGCTTCTTCCTTGCTGAGCGGCCTTTCAGGTTATCTTGATATAGGAATTGTTTAACTGTGGATATAGATACTTTAGTACCTGTTTCCTACAGCATCTTCATAAGGTCCTTTGATGTTGTTCTGGAGTTGATTTGCACTTTTTCAAAAGGAGGCCTACAAACCTGACTCCGTTATGCCAGCTCTGTCAGGAGGAATGGGCCAAAATTCACCCAATTTATTGTGGGAAGCTTTTGGAAGGCTAACCAAAACGTTTGACCCAAGTTCTTCGGGATAGGAGGCAGCATTTTCACTTTTGGATAAATAGCATGTCCAAATTCAACTGCCTGCTACTCATCCCCAGAATATAAGATATGCATATTAATAATAATAATATATGCCATTTAGCGGACGCTTTTATCCAAAGCGACTTACAGTCATGTGTGCATACATTCTACGTATGGGTGGTCCTGGGAATCGAACCCACTACCCTGGCGTTACAAGCGCCATGCTCTACCAACTGAGCTACAGAAGGACCACGCACATATTATTAGTAGTAGTAGATTTGGATAGAAAACACTCTGAAGTTTCTAAAACTGATTGAATCATGTCTGTGAGTATAACAGAACTTATGTAGCAGGCAAAACCCCAAGGACAAAAACTTTTTTTTTTAGGTCACTGTCTTTTCAATGGGTTTTCAATTGGGAAAACAGATTTCCAAGGGACTTGTTTGCAGTTCCTACCGCATCCACTGGATGTCACCAGTCTTTAGAAATTGGTTGAGGTTTTTCCTTTGTGTAATGAAGAAGTACGGTCATCTTGAATAAGAGTCACTTGAAGTGGACTGTTTGAGAGAGGCGCAGAAAAGTTGCATCAGTTTGTTTTCTTTTTGTATTGAACACAGATCATCCCGTCTTCAATTTGATCGAATATTAACGTTTAAAAATACCTAAAGTTGTATTATAAAAGTAGTTTGAAATGTTGGAAGTTGGAAGCTGTGTTTTGCTGGATCAAACTCGCTAAATAAATTGACATTTTGGATATATATTGACGGAATTAATCGAACAAAAGGACCATTTGTGATGTTTATGGGACATATTGGAGTGCCAACAAAAGAAGTTCGTCAAAGGTAAGGCATGAATTATATTTTTATTTAGTTTTGTGTAGTGCCTGCAGGGTTGAAATATGCTACTCTCTTTGTTAACTGTTGTGCTATCATCAGATAATAGCATCTTATGCTTTTGCCAAAAAGCCTTTTTGAAATCTAACATGTTGGCTGGATTCACAACGAGTGTAACTTTAATGAAAGTTTGATTTTTATAGTATTTTTTTTGAATTTGGCGCTCTGCATTTTCCCTGGCTATTGGCCAGGAGGGACGATTGCGTCCCACCTATCCCAGAGAGGTTAAACAATTTAAAGTCTATGCTACCAAATACTAATTGAGTGCATGCAAAGTTCTGACCCACTAGGAATGTGATGAAAGAAATAAAAGCTGAAATAAATTATTCTCTCTACTATTATTCTGACATTTCACATTCTTAAACTAAAGTGGTGATCTGGGGGTCCTACCCTGAACATAAAAAAACAAACATTTTTGTGCAATTTGATATCGTTTCTCAACAGGGAATCCATATTTACTTGACAGAACACAACCTTTTTTCTTAGGTTTTTGGCCCAATAAACAACAATGAAAGAGTACACTCAATTTTGTTTTTGCCACAATAAATTAAATTGAAAGAGTAGACTTGACTAGTGTTTCTAACTAGATCACTAATCTACCTCCTTACCTCAAAGTCCCACCCACTGTGATTGATTGACAGGTCTGAAACCCTAATAACTCTGTGACCCACAAACATCCTGCCCCCTCCCCTGACAATTCCACCCACAGTGATTGATTAACAGGCCAAACCTTTAAAGGGATAGTTCACCCAAATTACAAAATGACACATTGGTTTCCTTACCCTAATTGTCCACAGCAGCAGAGCTAATAAAATACATCATTTGACGAACAAATATCATTGTGGCAATTAAAATCTTGCAGTAAAACTGTAAATATAACTTTAATCTCAAGAGAAGACAGATTTAATGTTAAAAAGGTTATCTTACTAAAATATTCCTGATCATATAGGCCTAGTGCATTAACACCCTCTTTATCTTGCATAACAGGCATACTCACCCTATCGTGTCTTTTCAACCATTTTCCTTCTCATGTGAACCACGCTGACAGCATGAAAGTGAAATGGCACAACACATGGCAATGCCACAGAGAGTTCTACCTTTATCTAGTCACCACATTCCATGAAAGCAAAGCACAAAACTCAACTGTGCACAGATAATGCCATCAACAAGACATTTGTTTTCCCCCAGCAACTCCATGGAAGTTGGAAAAAAACTAATGCGGCTATCAATGAATGACCTTTGACTTGAGAAATGGATGCTGGGCAGTGGATTTGAAACCACCAAACTGGTGATGGCCCTCTAATATGCCTGAGGGTCTTCCAAAAGAACACATTGAAACATCATGACACTTATATTTATAGGAGACATTTTCATAGAGGTTTCTTATTTGGGATTTTAAAAGTCATTTCTTCCGACCCCAAAACAAAATTAAGTTAAAAGTATTTATTTATACCAGTGCAAAATATCACTCCGCCCAGGCCTGGGCTGGCCAGAGAGCGGGGAGGTAGGCTTAGGCCCATTCTAGAGGGGAGATATACAGAGCCCACAGCCCAGATCCCTGGTGCCTGGCTGGGGTAGACAGAGGCTGGGCCAGGAAGACCACATCAGCTGCCCTTCTGGACACAGGCAGGCAGGCTTGCAGGCCCAGGCTTAAATCAGCCTGCAGCTGCAGTGCTTTCCTCAGCATATTAAATTTGGCTCCGTTCACCCCCTGACCAAGAACAACTTAGTGCAAAAATAAGAGTGTTTTCCCCCAACACAGGGTCAATGAGGAGATTGGGCTCGGGATCAGATTAATTGGTGGTGTGACAAGATAAAGCTTACTACACAATTTCTCACCTATTAAGTAGAGAACGCAGCAATCCTGAGGTATCATTAACCTACACCAGGCCTATACAGTACAACCCACACAGTCAACGCATTCAAAGTCACGTGTAACTGACAGTAAACAGCCAACCACCCTAGTCTCTCACCTGTCAGTGTATCGCCTGGCAGGGTTGTTCAACAGCACGCCATGGGGGGTATGGGAGAATGGCGGCTGACGCAGCAGTCGGTGGATGAGTGGCTTGCAGTGGCGGCACAGCGGGCAGTCGGGCTTGGACGCCAGTAGGGTGGCATCAATCTCCAGATGCTGCTCCATGGTGAAGAACTGCACGCCGTACACCTCCTCCTCCACGTCCAGCTTCAGCGTCAGCGGCGCATCACAGAACACGTTACTAGGACCCAACGAGAGGTTGTTTCCACTGACGGTCAGGAGCAGGATGTTGTGGATGGCGGGAAGGGCCATCTCCTCGGGGCTGAAGAAGGTGACCCACACGGTGAGGGAGTCGGGTACTAGTGGGTGGGGGAACTCCAGCTGGAGCATGCAACCCTGCAGGGGGCACTCAGACAGCCCCACAACCCACTGCTCGATGCCGGCGTTGGGGCTCCAGGTACGCACGCTGGGCTCACATGCCTGCTCCACGTCTGGAGGTCCTAGGGGTCAAAAGGACAGGGACCCAGCAGATCAGACTTATAATAACTTATAATAATACATGTATTTATTTGATATAGCACTTTTCATTTTCACATGAACATCATGTGTGATTGTTTGAATGTGTTTGCAGGCAGGGAAGAGCTAGAGCATAGATGTGAGCATAGATGTGAGCATAGATGTGAGCATAGATGTGAGCATAGATGTGAGCATAGATGTGAGCATAGATGTGAGCATAGATGTGAGCATAGATGTGAGCATAGAGTGTGAGCATAGATGTGAGCATAGATGTGAGCATAGATGTGAGCATAGATGTGAGCATAGAGTGTGAGCATAGATGTGAGCATAGAGTGTGAGCATAGATGTGAGCATAGAGTGTGAGCATAGATGTGAGCATAGATGTGAGCATAGATGTGAGCATAGATGTGAGCATAGATGTGAGCATAGATGTGAGCATAGATGTGAGCATAGATGTGAGCATAGATGTGAGCATAGAGTGTGAGCATAGATGTGAGCATAGAGTGTGAGCATAGATGTGAGCATAGATGTGAGCATAGATGTGAGCATAGATGTGAGCATAGATGTGAGCATAGATGTGAGCATAGATGTGAGCATAGATGTGAGCATAGATGTGAGCATAGAGTGTGAGCATAGATGTGAGCATAGAGTGTGAGCATAGAGTGTGAGCATAGATGTGAGCATAGATGTGAGCATAGATGTGAGCATAGATGTGAGCATAGATGTGAGCATAGATGTGAGCATAGATGTGAGCATAGATGTGAGCATAGATGTGAGCATAGATGTGAGCATAGATGTGAGCATAGATGTGAGCATAGATGTGAGCATAGAGTGTGAGCATAGATGTGAGCATAGAGTGTGAGCATAGATGTGAGCATAGAGTGTGAGCATAGATGTGAGCATAGATGTGAGCATAGATGTGAGCATAGATGTGAGCATAGAGTGTGCTGTAGCTGAGGGTGCTATGATTTGTATATGGGGGATTCTACAGAAGTGGTGTGAATTGCTGTCCCGCCGCCCACAAGTCAGTCTCCAAATCTGCGACATTCATTCCTATCATCATATGTACTAATTCAACCCAAAACAATCTTAAATTCATATAGCACAAAGTCATTTGTACTATATTATCAATTCATTTACATTACATTTACATTACATTACAATTCAATCAATCAACAAGTTTCAGATTCATACAATCAACACTGAACATTTCACAAAGAACAATAGAGATGATATTTCTCTAAATTCAATTGAAAGATTTTGAAAATCAAGTTAAATTTTGGTAATTTGGTATGCAAATAACATTTATAAAATGTATGTGTAATAGAATGTTAATCAAAATGATCACTACTATGCATTCTTTCCCCTAAACCGCAACTCTTTCACTGTGTTTCAGTAGTGACACATTTAGTGGGGTGGTAAGGAATTCAGGTAAATGTGTCAAATGTAGTATACAGATGTAGTAGCTTAATTTGATCACTATTTTGTTGCAAACTTGTAGTATATTTGAGTTTAAAAAATACTTATAATGGTTGTAATGTCCATGAATTATAATTCACATAATAATTAACATTTCCTGTTGCTGCGGGATTATCCTACATCTGAGGACATTTATCCCCCGAAGAGGTCGGGTGGTGGTGGATGCCCTCCCCCCGCCCTAAAAAACTAAAAGGATCCTACATCTGTGTGTTTATGCTGCAATAGTTTGTGTCAGGGGGTTAGGGTCAGTCTGTTATATATCTGGAGTATTTCTCCTGTCTCAACCAGTGTCCTTTGTGAATTTAAGTATGCTCCCTCTAATTCTCTCTCATTCATTCTCATTCTCTCTTCTCTCAGATGACCTGAGCCCTAGGACTATCTGGCCTGACGACTCCTTGCTTTCCCCAGTCCACCAGGGCGTGCAGATACTCCAATTTCAACTGTTCTAACTGCGGCTATGGAACCCTGACCTGTTCACTGGACGTGCTACCTTGTCCCGGACCTGCTGTTTTGGACTCTAACTCTGAATGATTGGCTATGAAAAGTCAACTGACATTTACTCCTGAGGTGCTGACCTGTTGCACCCTCGAATAACACTGTGATTATTATTATATGACCCTGCTGGTCATCTATGAACATTTGAACATCTTGGCCATGTTCTGTTATATTCTCCACCTGGCACAGCCAGAAGAGGACTGGCCACCCCTCATAGCCTGGTTCCTCTCTAGGTTTCTTCCTAGGTTCCAGCCTTTCTAGGGAGTTTTTCCTAGCCACCGTGCTTCTACATCTGCATTGCTTGCTGTTTGAGGTTTTAGGCTGGGTTTCTGAACAGCACTTTGTTACACCGGCTAATGTAAAAAGGGCTTTATAAATACATTTGATTGATTATTGTTTGTTGGAAGATGTGTGCTGAAAGTTGGGGAGAAATAGGACACAATTTATACCACGTCTGTAGAACAACGCATTTAGAACAGTGGTCTGGCTGACTACACATGGATGAGGTCAGTGAAGTATCAGGGCTGAATGAGCTGTTGACTTTTCTCAGCAATGGACTATATGCGGCAGACAGAGGACTGAGTTCATTGCCAGTAAAGCAGTGGAGGCAGCAGACTAGCTGCAGACTGAGGTGTGTTCCTACTGAGAGGGGCCCTGCACAGGGTTCTCACTTTAGCATATGTCATTACAACCCCAAACAGCGCCCCTCCAGCCATATTTGGAGCCCACAGATACCTTGTATTATCCAGAGTGACGTACACCAACATTCATCAAGTGCTTTGAGAAGCCAACGCCGCAGACACTGTGTTCTCCCTGTTTTCCTTTTGTGCACTTCCAAACTGGCAACCAACAAAACCCATTTGCTAACCTCATTTCTGGGCACTGCACAGAATTCCAGTGTTTAATCAAGTGAGCACCGAATTCGGTTTCCAGGCCACATTATCTTAACACATGTATTGTAAGCGTCTGTGTGGCCAGAATAGAGGTCACTTTGAAAAGAAGGACAGAAAAGAAACTGAGGAACTGAGATGCACTTACAGAACCCAGATCTCTCTCTCTCTCTCTCTCTGTACTCTCTCTCTCTCTCTCTCTCTCTCTCTCTCTCTCTCTCTCTCTCTCTCTCTCTCTCTCTCTCTCTCTCTCTCTCTCTCTCTCTCTCTCTCTCTCTCTCTCTCTCTCTCTCTCTCTCTCTCTCTCTCTCTCTCTCTCTCTCTCTCCAGCCACTGACAATGTGTTGTAATGTCAGCTGTTATGGTGGGCTGTCCTCCTGCTTTGGAACTCCTGCTACGGATGCCAGAGGTTAGAGATTTACGATGAGACAGGATAGACATGTATAAAGATTATATGGATCCTTGGCAAGACCCAAGTCTATTTTTCAACACTGTAGAATTACCAATACAGTAATTTTATCTTTCAAATCTGACTAAAACAGCACCTGCAATGACTTCTCATCTGAATTTTTCATTAAGGTTAAATCTACTCGCTGGTATATAAACAGCTCTGAAGCGTTTGACCTAGCCTTGCCTCCCAGGCTGCTGAAAGGCCCCAAGGGTGATCAGACAATCCAAACCTGGCCTTTGAATAAAAGGCCTTGCTTTCTCACTTGATTAGCTAATCCCACCGGGGTATTAGCCTGTCTAGGAGAGCTCTCGTTCTAGGAAAGGGGGAAAGAGACATTGGGCGGAATTCCAGCTTAATTGCAGTAGGGTTGAATGTGGAGCACTGTGTCTGTGTGCCAGGGCCCTTCGGCATTATGTGGGAATCAGACGGTGTAGAGTCGTGGAGCGCTGGGAAAAGGGGACTGGAATTGACTGGGATACGGATGGCTAAACATAGAGGGATATGTCCGGGCACGCACTCTGCTTTCTAAGAAAGGGGCCTGCCTCTCCTTCGTGTGTCACACTCTCGATAGCACACACACAACAGACTGACTGACTTGCACCGTTGTCCTCCACATTAATGGCCACAGCCACCCATTTTTGCAAACATCAATTCATACCATGACCCCTAACTAGAGGGCATGAGAGTAACCACAATGGAAATATGTTTTGCTCACTTGTATTTTGTCCCTTGACAGCCATACGGTGTCAATTAATCAATCAAGCGATCCCGCATAGCAGTCAATCTTCAAGAACTTCCTCTAGTACAGTGTTGGGTTCCCGAGTGGCGCAGCGGTCTAAGGCATCACTGCAGACCCTGGTTCGATCCCGTGCTGTATCACAACCAGCAGGGATCGGGTGTCCCATAGGGGGATTGGCCCAGCGTCGTCCTGGTTAGGGTTTGGCCGGGGGTAGGCCATCATTGTAAAGAAGAATTTGTTCTTAACTGACTTCCGTAGTTAAACAAAGGGTTAAATACAACAGAAAAAATACATAGAAATAGTCTTGAAGGCCAAAAAATGTCAGTCAGTCATTTATTCCATCTCTCTGCATATGATATCTGCAGTGTAAACAGTTGGTGAGGGATGGAGAACGTGGTGAGGGAGGGAGAGTGATGGGGAAAGCAGAAGGTCTAAAGGAGAGGAGGTGACACTGACAGTCCAGCTCCTCTCTTCTCCCTCGCCTGGGGACTTTCCGCATATTTCCTTCAGCACACATCCACTGTGCCTCTCCTTCTATTCCAGATCAAACCTCGTTGGCCTCCACTCAACATCCCAATGTAAAAAATAAAAAATAAACTTGTCCTGGTGTGGGGATGCTTTTATATAGTGCAAGTCTGGAACACCTTAATGGGATACTTTGGTATTTGGCATGCTAGCAGATGCCCATAGACTTCCAGTCGTTGCCCTAACGCTAGTTAGTATTGGCTTGCGTAACTACTGTACCTATAACTTCCTTCATACTACACACAGATACATAAAAATGGTTCATCTGACTCTGGGGAAGGAGATACATGTCCTCATTGCCAAAATCACAAAGTATCACTTTAAGGCAGTATCGTTTAAGATCAGGTAGCGCGCTCCAGGATTGACATTCTCCAGAATAAGTGCTGTACGTGCATGGCTGCGCATATCCAATAGCCCTCCATCCACAAATCATTATCTCATGACCATCATAAAGTGCTAGTTGAGATGAAGCAGGGGAAGCTGCTCTTTCTCTTTAGGTACTTTGTGTCTGAACTCTGTGACCCTGAGTCCCTGCAGTGTGCAGCCCTGGCAGCAATGGAGCAGAGACCAATGAATGTAACCCCTGTTCTCCCAGACAGACAGTGAGAGCACACACACACACCAAATATTCACACACAAACACATGGTATCACGTAATGCAGCGAGGCTTGACACTGCCCCGCCTTCAAAGGAGGGCGATGCTAATGAAAGCATGGCCCGACATCTGGGCCAGAGTCAGACAGGAACACTTTAGCGATGCACGGCTCAGTGCAGCAGCACATACACGCACAAATACACACACAAATACACACACAAATACACGAACAAATACACGAACAAATACACACACACACACAAATACATGCACAAATACACACACACACACACACACACACACACACACACACACACACACACACACACACACACACACACACACACACACACACACACACACACACACACACACACACACACACACACACACACACACACACACACACACACACACACACACACCCCTACAGTGCCATTCATACCACATGACTTATTCCACATTTTGAATAAACCTGAATAAAATGTATACAAACATAATTCACCACAATGTTTCACACACACACACACACACACACACACACACACACACACACACACACACACACACACACACACACACAATACCCCATAATGACGAAGTAAAACATGTTTTAAGACATTTTTGCAAATTCATAAAATGACAGAGATATCTAATTTACATAGATATTCATACTCCTGGGTCAATACACGTTAGAATCACCTTTGGCAGCAATTGCAGCTGTGAGTCTTTCTAGGTAAGTTTCTAAGAGCTTTGCACACATGGATTGTATAATATTTGCACATATAATTTTTTAATTCATCAAGCTCTTTCAATGTTTGTTGATTATTGCTACACAGCCATTTTCAAGATTTTCAAGCCAACTTAAGTTAAAACTGTCACTAAAGCCACTCAGGAACATTCAATGTCCTCTTGCTAAGCAACTCCAATATATATTTGGCCTTGTGTTTTAGGTTCTTGTCCTGCTGAAAGGTGAATTTGTCTCGTAGTGTCTGTTGGAAAACAGACTGAACTAGGTTTTCTTTTTTTTCAGTTTTACTTTATTACAAACAGGATGCATGTTTTGGAATATTTATTTTCTGCACAGCTGGGGTTCCTAAACCTTTTTGGCCCACGATCCCATTTTGATATCTTAAAGGTTTTGCGACCCCAACCATGTGACAAAAGGTTCTCAAAGTCTGTGTGCACCTCATCTCTGCTGTCACATCGAACCTGGCTTGATATTTGGCTTTAAGACAGAGCACCGAATCCAGCTTCACACAGATGTGAGCGGGCGAAGGATACCATGAGTTTTATGGTGCTTTCAAGACACCTGGGAACTCAGAAAATACGAGTTCAAATCATGACGTCAGTGATCTTCAGGTCGGAAAGTCAGAGCTCTAGAAAGTGGCCAGAGTTCCCGAGTTGGATGACCGTTCAATACAATGTTTCCCAGTCTGATCTCTTTTTTCCCCCAAGTTCCCAGATGTCTTGAACGCAATGAAGTCGGATGTTGGAGATTTCCAAATTCCCAGTTATGGTATTCCCTTTGTGTCAGGAACCAAAACTCCTCCATGGTGACCTGTGAACGTGTTTTCTGCAGCATTCGGTCACATGACAGATCAATCAGCTGTCAACTGGACCAGGATCACAGTCAAACGTCAAACGGATTGGGAAGTAGGTCCCAAAGTGGTCTTCCACGTGTTGGAGGTGAGCAGTCATCACTCGTGTGGGACACTTACTGATGCTGTTTTTCGTTGCACAGCCGTGGGAAAGGTGCATGGTTGGCTTTTGAAAGACTCTCTCTCCAATAAGAGTTCTTTCCTCTGAATTCACTGATTCAGTCACTCATCTGACGAATGTTTTTGTATTTCCCCTGCATGCTTGCGTTCAGTTCGTTCAGTTTCCCAAATATGTGTGTTATTTTCGCAAGGAGCGTTTCTTTACATTACAAAGAAAGTCGTTTTTTCTTTACATCCATTGTTAATGACAACAGTTCCTCTCTCAATGCTCTGACCCCATATCTCCAACTAGTTTTGCAGACAGGTGTGTGCCCAGTGGATGTGGTTAGTAGTTTACAATCGAAGTTACCTGCTGCAGTACATCTCAGAGTTCCGTGCTCAGCTCTTTTGCCACCACTTGCTCTCCGTGTATCATACAATGCGTCCATAATGGCAGAGGGAGACACATTCATAACTAGAGTGAAGAGGCCTGCCCACCGTCCCGCTATAGACTGAGCCCCAACTGCACAAAAGCCCACCATTTAATCCCATGGAATCAGTTTTTCATCAATATATCCACGCAGGACAATAAACATCCCCTGTGCCGTTTCATGCTCAGGAAATGTGAGACAGAACAATATGTCCTCATTAATAGCATGATCGTGGACTTCAGGAAACAGCAGAGGGAGCAACCCCCTATCCACATTGACAGGGCAACAGTGGAGAAGGTGGAATGTTTTAAGTACCTCGGCGTACATATGATTGACAAACTGAAATGGTCCACCCAAACAGACAGTGAGGTGAAGAAGGCACAACAGCGCCTCTTCAACTTTAAGAGGCGGGAAAAAATTTGGCTTGGCACCTAAAACCCTCTTTTACAGATGCACAATTGAGAGCATCCGGTCGGGCTGTATCACCGCCTGGTACGGCAACTGCACCGCCCACAACAGCAGGGCTCTCCAGAGGGGCATCACCGGGTGCAAACTACCTGCCCTCCAAGTCTGTTTATGTTGGCAGCAGCCTCTCTGTGCTAATGATGGCTATTTAACAGTCTGATGGCCTTGAGATAAAAGCTGTTTTTCAGTCTCTACGTGCTTCTACACCTGCATTGCTTGCTGTTTGGGGTTTTAGGCTGGGTTTCTGTCCAGAACTTTGAGATATCAGCTGATGTACAAAAGGCTATATAAATACATTTGATTTGATTTGACACCTACAGCACCCAATGTCACAGGAAGGCCAAAAAGAGCTATTGCCTATTCACCCCTCTATCATCCAGAAGGTGAGGTCAGTACAGGTGCATCAAAGCTGGGACCGAGAGACTGAAAAACAGCTTTAATGAGCTGCACTACCTGAGCCACTTGTATGGGTTGTAGACTCCGTCTCATGCTTACCACTAGAGTGAAAGCACCGCCAGCATTCAAAAGTGACCAAAACATCAGCCAAGAAGCATATGAACTGAGAAGTGGTCTGTGGTCACCACCTGCAGAACCACTCCTTTATTGGGGGTGTCTTGCTAATTGCCTATAATTGTCTATAGTGTTGTCTATTCCATTTGCACAACAGCAGGTGAAATGTCTTGTCAATCAGTGTTGCTTCCTAAGTGGACAGTTTGATTTCACAGAAGTGTGATTGACTTGGAGTTACATTGTGTTCCCTTTATTTTTTTTGAGCAGCGTATTTATATACTTTTAATTCCATTACTTTACTGAGATTTGTGAGTATCAGGTATTTGTTGTGAAATTGTTAGATATTGCTGCACTGTTGGAACTAGAAGCACAAGCATTTTGCTACGCACGCAATAGCATCTGATAAACATGTGTATGTGACCAATACAATTTGATTTGATTTGAACGATTCAAGTCCAACAGTCAAGAGCAGCTCATGATCTAAGTACGCTCTCTAGTATAATTGAATATTTCAAGTCACCACTGGCCGCATGGTGTAATCCCTGAGCGGTTCCTTCCTTGTATCTTTGTGGTGACTGGGTGTATTAATCCACCATCCAAAGTGTAAATAATAACTTCACCTCAAAGGGGTATTTAATGTCGGCTTTTTAAAAATGTTTTGCCATCCCCCAATAGATGCCCTTATTTCCGAGGCGAGGATCACCTCCCTGGTCTTTGTGGTTGAATCTGTGTTTGAAATGTACTGCTCGACTGAGGAATATTACAGATAATGGGGGGCACAAAGATGAGGCAGTCATTCAAAGAGCATGTAGAAACACTATTATTGCACACAGAGTGAGTCCATGCAACTTATGATGTGATTTGTTAAGCACATTTTTACTGCTGGACATATTTAGGCTTGCCATAACAAATAATTTGAATATTTATGGACTCAAGTTATTTCAGCTTTTAAAATTTGATGAATTTCTAAATATTTCTAAAAACATAATTCCATCATGGGGTATTGTGTGTAGGCCAGTGACACAAAATCTTAATTTAATAAATTTAAAAGTCAGGCTTTTTGAAGGCACTGTATACTTTACATGTGTGCACACACATCCAGCCTTTCACATACATCCACACATTCTCCTGGTTCCAACCAGCTGCAAAATCCTCCTCATGAACCACATGCAATTCACTTAACTATCTTGGGTGGTTTCCACATGGTTTCTTCCCTCAATTTTTTCATCCTCTTCCCCCAGCCATATTTCTTGTGGGTCTAGAGCAGTAAAGATTTACTAGGGGTGCTCCAGCTCTCTCTCTCACCACGCCAGGGTTTCCTGTGGTGTGAGGACACAAGCCACGGGACTGACAGGTGTCAGGCGTGTTACACACACACACACACACACACACACACGCACAAACGCGCACATGTACACCTGTACATGCCCATTCACACACACATGCCTGGACATGCCCACCATCCCTTGCAAACACGCACGCACACACACACACCAGTGGAGGCTGGTTGGAGGAGCTATGGGAAGACAGGCTCATTGTAATGGCTGGAATGGAATAAATGGAACAGTATAAAACACATCAAACATATGGAAGGCACATGTTTGACTCCGTTCCATTTATTCCATTCCAGACATTACTATTTAGCCCATCCTTAAATAGCTCCCCTCACCAGCCTCCACTGACACACACCAATACTTCAACCACACATACACACACTAATGGTGTTGGCATTATGTTTGCTTGCATCGTCGGGATGTCTGTGGGTGGCAGTTACTTGATTGCCATAAGCTGTCACTTCTGCAGAGACAATGCGCTCACACACACACACACACACACACACACACACACACACACACACACACACACACACACACACACACAAAGCCAGCTGTTAGGAGCCTGTGATGGACTAGCATCGGCGTGTAAACAAGGGAGTGGAAATCTGCTGCTTGCTAACATGGAGAGCTTCCAATCGGGAAATCAGAGAGAGGTTTACACACAGCACAGCGGACAAGCCCAGACATGCCTCTCACACACACTGTAGCCTGTGTGGAGCAAGGACTTTGCAAACAGACACACACACACAGAAACGTGTGCAAGCGCGCACAAGCACGCACACGCACACACCGTTCTAGCGCCTGTCTGATCCCGAGCCCAATGAGTCACTGGGCTCATTATTAGCCATGTGCTGTCGGACACCTGCCAAGCTGATCAGATCTCACTGGATTCTACAGACTCTAGCTCTGACCCTGAAAGACTGCAGCATTTTATAATGAGTTCACAACCACAGAATAACAATGGAATAACTTTGAAGCTTTGGGAACTGTGCCATCGTGGCATCTCTATCAACATACCAGTAGGGGCCATTTATTCCTTATCAGTTGATTTCTTATCAGAGGACCTAGGAGAGAGTTTTAAGACCTCTGTATCTCTATATCTAGACTAGATTGAATGGACTGATCTAGTACTGCTCTAGTCGTAATAGCTGTTAGCTGTGAATTGAACTTCCACTAGACTTGGTATGTGATAATAATGGCAGATTTACTGACACACAGATACACACACTGATACACACACTGAAATACACACTAAAACACACTCTGAACAATGCTTACTACTGCAGCTGCCAGAACCAGCTAGCGGTCAGAGGTACACAGCTGTGCAGACTATTTATAAAGGCCAAATTCCACCTCCCTAAAATCCACTGCATGAGCTGGGGGAGAGAGGGGGAGAAAAATACATCCTATTTTGGGAATGCTGCTGATTGTAGCATTAGCTGTCCTCAATTTCCCTGATAACAAATGGGGAAAATTACATTACAGACATGATCCGAGAAGAGCTCTCCCCAGTTCCCACCATGCCTGTCGCTGTGAGCCCACGTTTGGGATTTCTGGGATACGGAATCTCCATTCCCTTATGAACGCAGGCTCGACTTTCACTCCCTCTGCATCTCTCAGCTCGTGTCAAGGGCTGTGACTCAGATGAATCATTTGCATCTTTGGGTCTCGACTCTGGGACCATATGATTAGCATGTTTGAGAGTTGACTCAGAAGCCAAATAAAGCAAGATACTGGCTTAGAGTGAATAGTGAGATTTGATCATGTGGGGAAGATACTATCAGCAAGAGAAAAATGAGGGGAGGGGTGATTTGACAGAAGGAGGATTCATAGGAGGAAGAAGTTCAGGTGTGTTATTGACAGGGGTTACATTGACAATGTGTGTGAGGTGTGGGAGGTGGGTGGGTTGGTGGACATGTCTTATAAGGCAGGGTGGGTGGTACACAGTAGCTACTGTATGTGCTGTATGTTCTGGGGTAGGATGGTTAGAATCCAGGCGAGTAAATGTAAATGAAGTGAGTAAGGAGAAGTACACTGAGATGTGAAGTTTACAGAGGTTTTAGTGATGAATGGAGGACATAAATGAGGTGGGTAAAGTTGTTTTGGCCTGGGTGAGACAGAGATGAGAGCCAGTGGGCTACAGTAGGCCCTGAGTTTGTCCAGTCAGTCGGAGAAACAGACAGACAGGCGTGTGGTAATAAACAACCCAGGATATAGTGGTCTTACCTTCTACCAGCTCTCACAGTCTCATGTCAGAATTAGACATTCATCCATGTTTGTCAAACGTCAAAATGTTGAAGTTATTGCAAATGTCAAATGTCTAAGTGTTTAAAGTTAAGTTAAGGCATTAACCCCACATTTTGAAGGTTAGTATTAAGTTTAGGCATTATATCCAAATTCTTACGGTTAGGCATTAACTCCGAATGGTTAATGTCAGGGTTAAGGTTTGGGATAGGCTTAAAACAAAAATACACAAAAAAATGTATATCGCTGGATTTGAACGTGCAACCTTTGGAATCAGAGGCATATGCTTACACTCATCCGTCATCCCTGTCCACAATGCCCTATCAAAACCAAAAACCTACTTGAAGGTAACAGCGCTCACTGTTGCCCCTAGTGGCCGGTTTCCACGTCATCTTCTGAAGTGCTCAGACATGGATGGACGTTGAATACTGACTTGTATCACGGGTGACCTGGCTGCTTACCTTCGGCCTCGCGGGGGCTCCAGTGTCCAGAGGGGGCGCAGGGTCGGGGGGACGAGGAGTTGGATGCGTATTGCATCAGTACCCGACCCTCTGTGCATTTATCACACACTGATCCCACTTCTCTAGGAAACCAACAGACAGGCACACCAACCAACTTAGATACAGTTTATATGGAAACAAACTCAGATACAGTCCAATTGGACTGGCCCTCGTTTAAATACAGGCCATATAGACATGCAGGTACTACTCACTTAGATACAGTCAAAATAGAGAGGTGTTCATTTAGATGTGATCCAAACAGACAGTCACAACCCATTTATCCAAAATATCTCCAGGTCCTTTGCAGAGTGGAGGTCAATGCAAAAAATATCCCCACTGTGCTGCCTGCCCCATTCGTCCAGCTCATTTCACCTGTCGTAGAAGTGGCCGGAGATAGGCGGGAACCACTCCAGGGTAATGGCGGCATGCTCTTGCTCCACCACTTGGGGCGCCATGGGCACAGGGGGCGGCTTGGGATCGGGCTGCCACGTCTGGTAGATCAGGTCCAGGTAGCAGTGCATCCGGGCAACTTGGTTGGAGGTGAAAGAGTTCGTACAGTCGTCATCTACGTGGAAGAGATCAGATCAGAAAGTTGAATATGATGGTTTGTAGATGATGTTATTCACGTAAACTAAGTGATATTTAGAATGTATTTTCTTTTAGAGCAGGTTAAAGGTTAAAGGTTGAATTAACCAATAGGGCAAGGTTAGGGAAGCCTTTAGAAGTAATGTACATGTATACATACAGTAGATAGAAAAACAGGGCCTGGTATATACATAGTCTGTAGCAATGTTATTAAGAGAAGAGATATTCTTAATGTCTCTACAGGTCCATGACCTGAACATACATTAGAATATATCGAGTGTGTTTTTCCAATGCAATGTCCTTGCTACATTCCACACCTGCCAAGGCACACATACTCAGGGTCAGCATACTGTATGGTTGGACTTTCCTACAGATGTAGAATTTTAATTTGAGACAGTTTGCTACAGCAGGAAAATAATCCTGCAGCAACAGGAAATGTGAATTATTATGTGGATAATAGGGGTTGATACATTTCTGAAATTTCAAAGTGGAAATAACAAACTTCAGAATACTTTTAAAACGTCAAATAAACTACAAGTTGTACATTTGCTGCATTGCAGGGAAGTTCTCCTGCAACAGGGTGATAAAAGTAATCTGTTTGTGCTCTGTGTTTATTTCTGAATGAGGGTTATCCCTTGTTACCACAGCCACAAAGTTATATATCGTAAAAAATCATAAAAACAAAAAATAGGTTTTTGGTCTTCATTTAATGTTAGGGGTTAGGCATAAGGTTAACAGTTTGGTTAAGGTTAGGTTCAAAATCAGATTTTAAGAAGAGAAATTATAGAAATAAGCGAGGTTGAGCGATAATTATGACTTTGTGGCTGTGGTAACTAGTGACAACCCTGAGTAAGGGAGTGGAGAGTGTGATGGGTTTTTTGACGATCTGGACATGTTTGTATGGCGTGTGTGTGTGTGTGTGTGTGTGTGTGTGTGTGTGTGTGTGTGTGTGTGTGTGTGTGTGTGTGTGTGTGTGTGTGTGTGTGTGTGTGTGTGTGTGTGTGTGTGTGTGTGTGTGTGTGTGTGTGTGTGTGTGCGTTTGTGTGTGCGTGTTTGTGCATGCGTACATCGTGTGTGTGTGCCTGGTTATCTGTGTCATAAAGTGTGCACTTGTTTGTATGTGTGGTTATGAATGTGTGTGTATGTGCATGAGTATGTGTGCGTGTGTGCGTGCATGTGTGTGTTTCTGTGCTTGTATGTGAGCAGTGCAATCTCACCTGCGTAGCTCATGTAGTTGTTGTACGGTGTGTTTGTGAAGTGGCGACGCCCGCAGGTGTCGTTGCCAGGCTCAGGGTCTCTGCAGTGCTTGTACTTGGGCGTGGGGTTAGTGTCTTCACACAGATCTCCTGTCTCCAACGAAGGCTCAGTCTCCAGACATGCATCGTTACAGGACTCAATCTCTGAGATCCCCCGGAACACGTGGTACAGCCCGAGACTGTGGCCGATCTCATGGATCATGGTGTGGTTGTGACCAAATGTGCCGTAGAAGGAGGGATTCAGAACAATGCCACCTACAAATGGAGAGCAGACACAGACAAACACCTATTCACACTAGAAAGTACTGGAAGCTGGAGTGGGATTGAGACAATGCATTATTCATCGACCCACACAGCTTCATTATCACCTTCCTCCCTGTCAGAGCGGAGGTAGAGAGACTGCAATTACTCCCAATCAACAATGTGAGGCTGTTGAGCAGGAGGAGTGTGTGTGTGTGTGTGTGTGTGTGTGTGTGTGTGTGTGTGTGTGTGTGTGTGTGTGTGTGTGTGTGTGTGTGTGTGTGTGTGTGTGTGTGTGTGTGTGTGTGTGTGTGTGTGTGTGTGTGTGTGTGTGTGTGTGTGTGTGTGTGTGTGTGTGTGTGTGTGTGTGTGTTTGTGTGTGTGTGTCTTTACCCAAATGTGTTAATGCTTCTTTGTCCCACGGCCAAGTAGCAACTCCAGCCAGGTCTTCATCAGACGAGTTGGCAAAGAAGACGTTAAGGTGAGTAGAGCCATCCAGATTCAGGATCTCTTTCAGCTCCTTTACATCCAAATAGGCTCTGGAGACCAGGGAGATAGACAGAAAGAGAGAGATACTTAAACAATATACTGTAGTTCCAAGGAACGAGAGCCAGTTCATTTCTCAAAGACTTCAGATTTACAATGGGCCCTGGAACAAAGTTATTTCCTATTTCTGAAGAAGAATTTGAACATTTCTGACAACAACAGACCCTTAAGAAAAGAGGTAGCTAGATCATTCCGGGAGCTGAGACAGGCTTCAGATCAGATTGAAACAGAATTTAGATAGGTAGTCTAGAGCCCACCTTGAGCAGGTCTGATTGAGATGTGTTTACCGTGCTTGGCTAATACTATGCAAGAGGTGGACATGGGAATATCAAATGAGAACACATAATCCACCCCATGAAACTGTCAGTCCCGTTCTCTCTGCCCATGTCAAAAGCCCTTATTCAATAACCAAGCTCTTGGTCTTGGCAAATCCTATTGACAAGATCAGTGAAGTCTTAAAGGAGAGAGTAATACGTTGCAAATGTGAGTTTCTTCAGTTCATAGTTGTCGGCTGTTTTTGTGAACACAAGGACAACTGGAGGTGAACTAAAAAAACATCGCTCTCTGATATATCATCACGAATCAGAAAGACAAAACGTGCAGTAGAACGAGTTGCATTTCACGTTTTGACCCTTGTTTCACCCATGTTTGAGTTCCTTGTTTGTAAAGAATCACAAAATATACACCTTCTATAATGTCTGGTTCTAAACCATGGCATTATAGGCGACCAGCCAAAGAGAAAACCATTTACATCTACAGGGGGAGACGATGGCAGAAAATTGACCTGCTATATTTTATGTAATTACATGAACGATTCATTCGAAAGAGCCCTAGTTGCTTCACATGGCTAGTAAAGCAAGTCTGGACAGGACCCTGAACAGCTTATACCCCCAAGCCATAAGACTGCTAAATAGTTAGTTAAATAGTTCCCCAATACCTACCAGGACTAACTGTAGTGACCCTTTTTGCACTAACTCTTTTGACTCATCACATGCACTGCTGCTACTATTTATTATGTATCCTGTTGCCTAGTCACTTTATCCCTATCTATATGTACATATCTACCTCAATTACCTCGTACCCCTGCACATCAACTCTGTACTGGTATCCCATGTGTATAGGCAAGTTATCATTACTCATTGTGTATTTATTCCTTGTGTAACTATTTATCTATTATTTCAAAAAAATTCTATCCGCATTGTTGGGAAGGACCCATAAGTAAGCATTATTACTGTTTACTCTACACACCTGTTGTTTTTATCGAAGCATGTGGCAAATTTGATTTGCAAAGCGAAGAAGAGGAGGGGAGGTCTCAGAATCAGGGAGAGGATCCATGAGTGGGGAAGGAGGGCAACGGAGCACGAGGGTCGAAGCGGGGCAGCCATAAACGTGAACAATAAACATGACAAGTGAGGACATCGTAAAAGGAAGAAGAAGATGAAGAAAAGGAGCCTGGAAACAGTTGCAGTAAAAACCATTGGTGCCGGCCGAGGTACAATACAGCATGTCACCCTCCTTAGTGGATAGAAATATAGGCTGGACTACCATCCATAGCACTGGAGGAGTGGAGGACACTGGAGTGTCATAAAGTATCATTGGAGTGACTGATTGTGGCAGGTGACTTGTTAGGATATGGTTTGTTAAGCGTCGGGACAGCATAATGAAGGCTTTATAGGAGGTTGGGCCAAACCAAGGGGTGCAGATGGGGGAAGTACATGTCGGTATGCTACACCACAGCTGTTAGAGTGTGGTATAGGAGGTTGGGGCAAACCAAGGGGTGCAGATGGGGGAAGTACATGTCGGTATGCTACACCACAGCTGTTAGAGTGTGGTATAGGAGGTTGGGGCAAACCAAGGGGTGCAGATGGGGGAAGTACATGTCGGTATGCTACACCACAGCTGTTAGAGTGTGGTATAGGAGGTTGGGGCAAACCAAGGGGTGCAGATGGGGGAAGTACATGTCGGTATGCTACACCACAGCTGTTAGAGTGTGGTATAGGAGGTTGGGCCACACCAAGGGGTGCAGATGGGGGAAGTACATGTCGGTATGCTACACCACAGCTGTTAGAGTGTGGTATAGGAGGTTGGGCCAAACCAAGGGGTGCAGATGGGGGAAGTACATGTCGGTATGCTACACCACAGCTGTTAGAGTGTGGTATAGGAGGTTGGGCCAAACCAAGGGGTGCAGATGGGGGAAGTACATGTCGGTATGCTACACCACAGCTGTTAGAGTGTGGTATAGGAGGTTGGGCCAAACCAAGGGGTGCAGATGGGGAAGTACATGTCGGTATGCACACCACAGCTGTTAGAGTGTGGTATAGGAGGTTGGGGCCAAACCAAGGGGTGCAGATGGGGGAAGTACATGTCGGTATGCTACACCACAGCTGTTAGTGTGGTATAGGAGGTTGGGCCAAACCAAGGGGTGCAGATGGGGGAGGTACATGTCGGTATACTACACCACAGCTGTTAGGGTGTGGTATAGGAGGTTGGGGGGCAAACCAAACTGGGTGCAGATGGGGCAAACCAAGGGGGGAAGTACATGTCGGTATGCTACACCACAGCTGTTAGAGTGTGTTATAGGAGGTTGGGGCAAACCAAGGGGTGCAGATGGGGGAAGTACATGTCGGTATGCTACACCACAGCTGTTAGAGTGTGGTATAGGAGGTTGGTCCAAACCAAGGGGTGCAGATGGGGGAAGTACATGTCGGTATGCTACACCACAGCTGTTAGAGTGTGGTATAGGAGGTTGGGCCACACCAAGGGGTGCAGATGGGGGAAGTACATGTCGGTATGCTACACCACAGCTGTTAGAGTGTGGTATAGGAGGTTGGGCCAAACCAAGGGGTGCAGATGGGGGAAGTAAATGTCGGTATGCTACACCACAGCTGTTAGAGTGTGGTATAGGAGGTTGGGGCAAACCAAGGGGTGCAGATGGGGGAAGTACATGTCGGTATGCTACACCACAGCTGTTAGAGTGTGGTATAGGAGGTTGGGGCAAACCAAGGGGTGCAGATGGGGGAAGTACATGTCGGTATGCTACACCACAGCTGTTAGAGTGTGGTATAGGAGGTTGGGCCACACCAAGGGGTGCAGATGGGGGAAGTACATGTCGGTATACTACACCACAGCTGTTACAGTGTGGTATAGGAGGTTGGGGCAAACCAAGGGGTGCAGATGGGGGTAGTACATGTCGGTATGGCACACCACAGCTGTTACAGTGTGGCATAGGAGGTTGGGCCAAACCAAGGCGTGCAGATGGGGGAAGTACATGTCGGTATGGCACACCACAGCTGTTACAGTGTGGTATAGGAGGTTGGGCCAAACCAAGGGGTGCAGATGGGGGTAGTACATGTCGGTATACTACACCACAGCTGTTAGAGTGTGGTATAGGACGACAAGCTGTACCCTTCTGCTTCCTTTGGAGTCAATGTACATCTTTTACAAAAGATCTGTAGCTACATCTGATTGTGGGTTTCACATATCAATAACTGTACTGTCTACCAGCAATGTAAAAAAAACGGAGTTCTTCAGGGGCTGGTCAAGTATGTCAGTATTGTTAATTAAAGTACTGTAAGCACTTGAACTGTTTCACAATCCCCTGCTGCTGTTGATCTGCCTCTTCCAGGACCAGCAGGTGAGGAAGGATAAGGATGCTGTGTTAGTTTAGTTCCTGCCACAGGGGCTGGGCCAGGTATGTTTGGAATAAAGGGGTGGCATAGTGGAAAGGTCCTCCATGGCCTATGGGAGAGCAGAGGCGAGCACCAGGCCCAGACCTACAGAGAGCACATGATATAATGTCCCTCTCCCTAATCATTTCAGGAATTTCATTATTTCCTCTGAAAATATTTGTCTGGCTTTTTGGCCGCCGTGCATGAGGGGGGAAAAGGATCAGGGGGGTTTAATGGCGAGATGAGTAAGTCAGCAACAGATAAAAGCAGTACTACTGTAGATCAGAACCCATCTGATCTGAGTTCAATTAGGTTTAATGCACTGGCTCCGTTACAACAACACAACACACATCAGATGTGGACTGGATGGACTGATGCAGGCTATGGCTTTGCCCGGTGCACAAACAGCAGGGTTTAGCATGACTGCATAAAAACAGGCCAGGCTGCATGTGTGTCTGTCGTGTTGCATGGATTTGCACTCTTCTGTGTGTATAAATATGTGATCAGCTTTGTAGGAAAGTAATTGACTGCTTGATGTAGTGGGATGCTGTTGAGAAAGGGGAGAGAGCAGTGGCTGTCTGACATCACTTTTGCCAGTGTCGCCCCTGGGAGTGAGTATGTCAGTCTGGGACCAGTCATGCGATCGACTTTGTCTCTCTAACACGGTCTCTCACTTTCCCTGTCTCTCCCCCTCTCTCTTCTGCGTTCTCCCTCCCTCCGGTTCTTCCTCTTTCCATCCGCCTTCCCTCTCTCCATTCCCTGGCCTCAAGTCCCTTCTCTAAGGATGTCCTGTCTCTGGTATAACCCAAATTAGGACCTGAGGGTCAGTCTCATCCCCCTCAGCGCTCCTCTCCTCTCCTCTCCCCTCATCGCTTACCCTTAACCCTTACCCCTCATCCTCTATCCCTCGCTTCTAGCCCCTCATCTTGCACTTTCATAAGGGACGAGCCACACGAGGAGAAAACATTTTCCATTCATTTGAACACTCCACTTGCCCTGCGAAGAGAATCTAGATTTTTAGAAAGAGACGTTGCGAGAAGACCCTCCGAGAGCAGAGGCGAGAGGAGGAAAAAAAAAAGGAAAATGTAACTTCACTAAACTCAGACGTCAACGGGCATCTGTTCCTAGGCAGTCCGGGGTGTGATGAGCGGTGAAACTGCTGTGTTAATGCTTGTATATCTGATACATATTAAATAGAGGATTATGACTTCATCCATTTACACCCATATATAATTCATATAAGCCCATAAATGTGCCTCGTATACATATGTCTGGGGCTGCTGAGTGTGAAACGCTGTGGTGAGTTGGCAGCCTTACAGCCAAGAAATCCTCAGCTCTCCTGTCATCGAGTCGGTCAACACCACAGATCCTAAAGCCATCATTCATCCCGGCCTTTATTATCACACTCATATGCTCTTTTTCTCCATCAATATTTTGAGTTTTTTCACCTTCCAAGGAAGACACAACATACAGTACATAAGACCGAGTGTTGACACTCAAATTTCAAAGGTTGGACAGCAGAGCTAGACAACTGGGATTTCCACAGTTACAGTACAGTACTGAGCATATAGGGCCGAGCATAGAAACACATTATATCATTTCCATTGCTTGAAGTTCTTCTGTTTATACCAACACTCTTAATAGTGTTGTGGTGTGTCCATACCAACCAATCATGACCTTACACATGGGTTTCAGAGGTGGGGGGGACCACCTTCAAAATGTGTTGTCCCCCCACCTCTGAAATTTGTGCGTGTAAATTTCAACATGACAGTTTTCCATGTGACTGCCACTGTACAACATTTCTGTACCATCTCAACCATGTAAATTATAATCAACTCCTGATTGGGAGTTTTTCCAAATCAAATCAACTATGGTGGTGATAGCAATAACAGTACTTCTGTCTTTCCTAACTCTTCAGTTGAGGTAGATGGAAAAGGCCAATCTTAAACTCTTACTCAACACCTCTCCGCCCCACACCCTGACCAAAATGACCCTATTGATGTCCATCACCGCCCTCTGTGGCCCACCCTCCCTACCTCACCCCATCTCCGCATCCCTCCCAGTACCGGCTGATGACATGTGGGGACGAACACACAGAGTGCAGGTGAACTCAGTCTGGGCCGGGGTCAACCAACAAACAGGTGCATTTACAAGGGTGTTACGGCTTTCATGGGAGAGTGCTAACAGCTAGTTTTACGCCCTCGCCACTCCATTAGGGTGAAGCCATTAACATGGGCCTGGTTTATGAGCTGCAGGGCTTAGGGTTTAGAAGACAGATTGTAAAGCACCCAACTCAATGGTCCTAGGAGAATACACTCATTGAGAAAGACAGGAGGGGAGTGGGCTGGGGTGTGTGTGTGTGTGTGTGTGTGTGTGTGTGTGTGTGTGTGTGTGTGTGTGTGTGTGTGTGTGTGTGTGTGTGTGTGTGTGTGTGTGTGTGTGTGTGTGTGTGTGTGTGTGTGTGTGTGTGTGTGTGTGTGCATGCATGCGTGTGTGTGTCGGTGTGGCGTGCATGTGTGTGTGTGTGTGTGTGTGACCATTAACCTGCCACTGTGCCAGGGAGAGAGACAGTGACATGCAGAGAGGCCAAGCGGGAACAAATTGTTCTTCATCCCTGACGAAGCTGGGCCAGAGGCGTGACGGCCTCTTTTCTCACCCTGTGTAGATCCTGTGCAACAGGTATGTCAGTAAATCTAGATAGAACCATTTACGTGGAAGGAAAGACATGTCTATAGGATGTCGCATATTGAGATTGTGTGTTGTACATGTGGAATTCAACTGAGTTGCGTTCGAGAATGTCTCTTTTTAGTGTTTCAAACACAAACATCCGCTTATTCTTCTAAGAGAGCTGTCAGTGTCCAGACCATGTTTTCCTCTTACTCTCCGCAAAGGATATTTACTGTGGTTTTACCTCAGAAATTCACATACCGTTAAGCACAGTACCAGACATAAGTAAGAATGTCATCCCATGAAAAATATTGGCATAACCGTAAAACAGCATAACAACAAAGGCCTGTGAAAACAATGAAAAATATTTCCTTCGGCGAAGGGGGGAGTGTTAAGTATTATCGCTGGTATTTCCAGAGGAACCTCTGTCTGTGGACTGCAGAGAAGAGTAGCTAGCGCAAGCGGCCTACCACAGTACCCTGCTAGCCAGATTCCTAAACACACTAAGTGGTAACAGGCATGAGGGCTACAAAAATAAACGCAGGACCTCACAGCCATTGTTCCCTTGCGTATGTGGCGCGCTGTTCATCCAGAATTCCACAATTAACGAGGAATGTTGAATAATGTTTGTAGTGTGGTCCTCCACATACCACAATCAAACCAAAATAAGCAAGCACTTGGGGGAGCTTCTCTTTATCAATTTAAGAATTCTCTCTCTCTCTCTCTCACTCTCTCTCTCTCTCACTTAATTTCTCTCAATCTCTCTTATCCCCCCTTTCAACAGCCCATCTTTCATATGTCTGCAGGGATATTTGAATGGTAGGGACTGTAAGCGTGTGCCAATAGCTGATTTCTAAGAGAAGCCGTCTAGGCTGATTGTTGATGAATGACTTTGTAATGATGACTGAAACGGAGGGGAGAGAAGAGATGGCAAACCTACCTGCTTTTGCTTTCTGATGTCGCCTCACACAAAGTTGTTTAGCAGCCGTTTTAAATACAGAGAGAGTGCCAGCGAGACAGTGCTTCCAGGCCTGAGCAATGAGAATGATAGAAAACAGCCTAGTGCCTTGATTCTGGCTACATCAGAAAGACACAACTAATCCCCACAATAACCCTATTTGGAGCTTTTTCCACCCCCCTCTTTAGCATGGCGGTGTCCAAAAACATTTACGAGCATCTGACATTGGTCGATTTTTTTATCCAGGCAGCGAGAGAACTTCAAGACCACAAGGACCCCCCTTACAACTGCCACAAAATGTCTCCGGCCTCTGTGTTTGAGTGTCACGCCTGCCAAGAAAAATCCAATCCTTTACTACTGGAGCCCCTCAAGGGCTCCCATGACAAAAATGCAGTTCCAGAGTGAACCAGAGACTGTTTTTCTCAATGCTGCTCAATCATCCTCTGTGGTACAGAGTAGGAATCCTGCAGATACTGGCAGGTACTAGATCAGTGGAGGCCACCGCATCTCCTCCCAGTAACCCTATCAAACTGTTCCTCGCCACAACCCTGCAGTAATCAAACTTCAAAATGATTTTCTGAGGTAAAAAAAAAAATCCTATGATTTTTCTGTAACATTCTTGCAAAGGCTTAAAGAGAAGAGCAGTAACGGTGCAGAGAAGTGGACCCCCCCCCCCAAACCTTCCAAGGGAGATATACTTCCCCTTCAAAAATGTCTCTTGGGTGTTTCCTGGATAGAGTAGTACTACATTGAAATGACTCCCTACTACTGCGAGCAAAGTGATGCTGGTCACTCTCCTCTGACCTCTAATTACCCCTTCTGGTCTTTCTAGAGTGTAATAGTTTCCAATCTCACTTGTTTCCAATCAATCTAGCTTCAGTAGGGCAGCAGGGGATAGATGGAGAAGAGCGAGGGAGAGAAAATAAGTTGAAAAATTAAGAGAGAAAAAATCCATCTGGGCTGTCCCGGGGTCACTACAGTGTGTTTCGTTGGTTTGCCCCCCCCTCCCCCCAAAGTGTAGGATGCGGATTGAGTCTGTCTTAAAGCCAGATTGGACTCGCGGCCCCAGAGGACACCCTGCTGGGCCACACACACTGCCGGGGGTAGAGTTACACTCTGCTCACAGAGGGCCAGCCAGGAGACAGTGGAACTGACAGACTGTGTATCAAAACCTCACATCAGTGTCCTGACTGACTGTGTAATGAGAAGATGTGTGCAGTTATGTGAGTCACTCCAGACAGTGTGTATGTATGACAACAATGGATCATAGCAGTGAAAAATAACAGTGTTGGTGAGGGTAGCATGCACAGAATGCCATGTCAGGTACACATACATATATAGTACTTAATAGTACTTACGATTGAACAATCAGACACAAAACTGTTGACTAGACCCTGAAAAACTGCCAAATCCTAACTTGAAGATAAAATGTACACTACATACAAATCTCCTTTCGACATCATTTCATGCTTTGTGAGAAACCTCGACTCCAACTTTGGAGCCAGGCTATATCTTTGTTTCGGACTCATCAAGCAGCGACAAAGAGAAAGACAAAGACAGAGAGCTGACCTGTGTGGAGAGGAGCGGTTGAAGCAGGTCTTGGTCACATCCGTCACATTGGGGTTACAGCAGTCTCCGTTGTCGTAGAAGAAGTTGTCCCAATTACACTCGGGGTCGCACACCCCGTTGCCCTGCTTGGACTGAGGGCAGTGGCTACGGTGCCTAATACAGTCACCCGCGTCTAAACCCGTCAGCGTGTGGTTGCACTCTGGGTCGCACGCCTCGTCACCCACTTTGCTGATGTCACAGTTGGCCAGGACCAGACGGTGGCGCAGCGAGGAGTTGGTGACGTTGTGGACGCTCAGCTCCCAGGTGATGTTGTAGACGGCGAAGGCGTTGTTGAGTTGCTGGTGCTGCAGGTGGATCTGACGAGGCGTGACGGTGGGCCGGCGCCGAGCGTCGTCCCACACGTTGACCACACGGTAACGTACCGTCTTGGACTTCCGGAAGGTCCAGGTGCGGTTGTAGTTGGTCACCACTTCCACGTTGTCGCAGACAGTTTGACCACAGGGCGGGGGTTCCAGGGTAGTGTCCAGAGACCCTCCAGTTCCACCTTCTCCTACCCCTACTCCAGCCTGCCCCGCCCTGCTGCAACCCTCCTCTGGCTGGGGGAAGCTCCCATCCTTCACTGTCAGCCACTTCCGGGCAGGGTGTTCAAAGGTCTCCCTGATCACCAGCAGAGGAGCATCTTGAGGATTTTCGTGACCCTGCATGTCCCAGATTATCTGCCTCTGTTCCCGGGCCTCCCTCCACAGACTTACCCTCTCCACAGTCCCCCGGTAGTTATGGTTCAGAGCGTTCCCGCCCACCATCAGCACCTTGCACTTCTTGGTCAGATGGCTGAAGACGTTGCCCGACTGTTCACGGCTGACGCCCACCTGGGCGCCGTTGACGTAGAGCTTCATGTAGAGCCCGTCATAGGTGACTGCCAGGTGGGCCCAGGTGTTGGGCAGGTAGCGGGCGTTGGAGTGGACGGAGGTGACCTTGTGGGCACGGTCCGTCTTTAGGGAGAAGAAGAAGCGTGGGTCACGGTTGCCCTGCTCGCTGACCGCCCGGATGCCCAGCAGCCAACCCCGGTCGCTGGAAGCGTAGAAACACTTATCGTACAGACCTGGGAGAGAGCAGAGAGAGAGGGACAGTCAGTTAACATTAGATAGAGACACAGAGAGAGATATGGTAAGAGAAATAGAGAAAAAGTGAGAAAGAAGCTTTGACTTTCAGAAAGGTCCTGACTACATCAGCAAAGATACACCTTCATTTAATTTAAAGAGAACAACACTCAATCAAGATAGAAAGAGAGCGAGAAAGAGCGAGGGTGTTAGATAATTCACTGATCACCTCTAGTACAGCTGAGAGAGAGCAGAGCTCAACACTACAGCAGTCAGGGTTGGGGTGGTGAGTAAAAGTAAAGATACCTTAATAGACAATGACTCAAGTAAAAGTGAAAGTCACCCAGAAAAATACTACTAGAGTAAAAAGTTAAAAGTATCCGTTTTTAAATGTACTTAAGTGTAGTGGTGGAAAAGTACTCAATTGTCAAACTTGAGTAAAAACACAAAGTAAAAGTAAATGCCAAACATAACATTTCATATATTAAGCAAACCAGAAGGCATGACATCACTCAGACATAATTTACAAACTCAGTATTTGTGTTTAGTGAGTCCGCAGGTTAGAGTCAGTAGGGATGACAACTCGTTATATTGATAGTTGTGTGAATTGGACCATATTGCTGTCCTGCCTGAACATTTGAAATGTAATGAGTACTTTTGGGTATCAGGGAAAATGCAGAGGAGTAAAAAGTACATATTTTTTTATAAGGAATGCAGTGGAGTAAAAATGAAAGTTGTAAAATATTGAAATAGTAAAGTATAGATACCCCCCAAAAATCACTCAAGTATTACTTCAAAGTGTTTTTAGTTAGTTACTTTACACCACTATCCTTTGCGTTCTTCGTTATTAACATTTCAAGTTTAGTCTCAGGGGCCTCACGGCTTTGGTCCCACCCCAGAGCTCGTTTTTCAGGCTGTCTCCTGAACAACATCAACCTCGGAGGTCTGCTTCGAGTCGCCCATAGCCAATTCTTAATGTGAATTTTGAACAGTAAAATGTGTACGCTCTACTGTAGAGTTTACGTCTTATAGTTCATCCAACAAAATGTCAAATGCATCTGTGTGTCATGTAATCACATTCTCTCATTCTTCAGATGTAGGCCAGACATGAACAATATGGTACAGATTATGTAGTAGATGTACTGACACGATACATTTGAAGATAGTATTGACATAATGTCCTGGAAATTGGGTTAAGGTGCATGCAGTATTTAGCTTGGGGAGACCCATCGAAACTCTTGCAAGAAAGATTTTATGAGCTTTGAGGCCATTTCAACATTTCGGGGGGAGCCAGACATAGTAGTTTTCTGTAAAAGCCTTGCTATGCTAGAAGAACCAAAACAACTTTTTCCCTGTTGCACTTGGAAAGTATGTCAGCTTCAGCATGGTAATGTGCTTTCACTTCTTAGGTGATCTCTAAATGCTAAATGTTTGTGTGTTTAGAGTGTGTATGTGTCCTTACAACAACAAATAAACACGTCAAATTTGCAGTTTCACATGTAAGAAAATACTGTGAAAATATCACTTTCACATGTGGAATTGCAGATTCAAATTGAAATAATGTCTTCTCCTCACATGTGATAAGACGGAACAGTGGACAGAATACATGTTTAGGGGGCAGGTTAATGGATCACATTCAAATGGTGACATAGTTCTGCTGTATGAAGGTTAAAGGGACAACGTTAATGGGACAATCCTTAGTTGCTACATTCATTTTTGGACTTATAAATGAATGATATGTACCTATTGATTCTTGAAGAATATATTGTATAAATGCGTCATGAGCTTAGTTTAACTGTTGTTAAAGAACCCAAAATTAAAACGTGTTTTACGCCAATGTTTGTAAACAAATTGTAAATGTAAGCAACAATTGTATAGCCTAAAAAAAGTCAAACCTATCATTTTGATGTCATGGATGTCGGTCTTTGCATCTATAGCGGAGTCTACGGATTTGAGAATGATCGAATTTCTCCAGACCCATCCCTCAGCTGTTTACTGAAACTGTGGCGGGGAGTACAATTTGTTCATGTTTAAATTAAGGATTGCCACTTTAAGCACCTTTAATAGAGTAATCGTTTTATTATATGGTGCAATCCTCTTGTGAGTGAGTTACTTTTGTACCCTTTAATATCAAGCAAAGCTTCTGAAGTCGAATACAAAGTTCTTAGTATTGTAAACAAAAATAATGATATTGAAAGCAAAACATAAAACCAAAAGAAAAAATAGCCAAACAAAATATTGCAAGGAAATAACTTCCAAATGTGAGAACAACTGAATTATAAATGGATAAGAAAAGTATATAATCTGAAAATGTTTTTATAGTAATGACATTCTCCCTGTTTTTCGTTATGTTACCCTGTTATCCCTTTGCTGCCTTTTTTCCAGTTGCAAAATTTGGTATGTTAAAATTCCAACAACATACCACCCTACGTCCCACTACTGATTTGTCTCTGAAGCTAAGCAGGGTTGGTCCTGGTCTATCCCTGCATGGTAGACCAGACGTACCTGGAAGTCGTGAAAAAAATCTATGAATGTGAAATTTCATGTGTCCGAAAACCACATCTGACTCATTGTGAACATTAAAAATCCCATCAGATTATTATTTGTTTTATTATAAAATAAAAAAAAGTACCCCTTTTCGTGATATTCATTTGGTCGTTACAGTCTTGTCCCATCGCTGCAACTCCCATGCAATGCGTCCTTCCGAAACACAACCCTGCCAACACTGCACTGCTTCTTAACACACTGCTTGCATAACCTGGAAGCCAGCCGCACCAATGTGTCGGAGGAAACACTATACAACTGGGCGACCGTGTCAGCGTGCTAAGCCCGGCCCGGCCACAGGAGTCGCTAGAGCGCGATGAGACAAGAACATCCCATCCGGCCAAAACCTCCCTAACCCCGATGGGCCAATTGTGTGTTGCCTCATGGGTCTTCAATTTGTGGCCAGCTGCGACACAAACTCGGATCTGTAGTGTCGCCTCAAGCGGCCTTAGACGCTTAAGCGCCACTCAGGAGGCCCCATCTGAATTGGTTACGTAACTTGTTCACACGTGTCTGAAAACACACATTTGTTTCACATGGGTGTGTGTACGTGTGCGTACAGTGCGTGTGTGAACACAATGTGTGTATGCCTATGCACATTCACCAGAGAACTCTGATATGCCTAATACCTAGCAGAGCTCCTCAAGCATGAGGAAGTACAGTACATGTGCTCACAAATCATTTTTGCGGAGAAGTAGGATCCACCGCTGGCAGGGGCATATGTTTGAAACACAGGGGGAAGCAGTACTTCGAATCCTGCGAGGGGCCCTGTGGAATTTTTTTTCATGAGTATGGCCTTATTTTTATAACAGCATATTGGATGACTCTCATTCATATTCCATTCGCCCAGTTCTCTATATATTTCTCTATTGCTTCTCCTTCCTTTTGGAAGAAATTAAATCAACTACTCACCACATTTTATATACTGTATCTTATGCTTTCAGTACTAGATTAATTCTCTGATCCTTTGGTTGGGTGGACAACATGTCGGTTCATGCTGCACGAGCTCTGATAGGCTGGAGGACGTCCTCCGGAAGTTGTCATAATTAATGTGTAAGTCTATGGAAGGGGATGAGAACCATGAGCCTCCTAGGTTTTGTATGGAAGTCAACGTACCCAGAGGAGGATGGAAGCTAGCTGTCCTCCGGCTACACCAGGGGGCTACCCTACAGTGTGCTGTTAAGGCTACTGTAGACCTTATTTGCAAAATAGTGTGTTTTAATCAATTATTTGGTTGTGGGATTATATTTAGTGTAGTTTAACTAAAAATTATAACTTTTTAAAATGTTTTACAATTTACATTTTTATGAAATTCACTGAGGAGGATGGTCCTCCCCTTATAATAAGGAGCCTCCACTGGCATCCACATAATGAAGAGATCTGAGACGATTTCAGGTCTTTTTAAACCAATGTGAACCAAGTAGGAGTGTCTAATGCAGACCAATACAATCCAATGCAACCCAATGCAATTGACAGTATTCACACAGCAATGGGTTGTATGGGTTACCTTCAGACGAGTCCCGGGACACTAGTGGGAGTCATAGAGCAAAACGGAGAACACCATCGTGTTCGTGAGAGACTTCCCATTCTATAGACTGGTCATAAAGGCCAACAAAGAACAATTTTGGGGATGTCTCGTGGTCTGACAAACACTGCTGTGGCTCGGCCCCTTTCCACCAGAAGGCCAACATAGGCGGATGCGGTGGATTGAGACGCAGGCCATGCAAAATATGTATCTGATATCTCTAGCTTAAACTGGCAGATTTGGATAGGGATTTTTTTATCATCTTACTTAGATTGACGCACCAGTGCTTCAATAGACTCTTAAGGATTTTTCACATGTTTTTCATCAGCTGTACATACATACAGTAAGAGTCAGGGGGATATTCTAATTCCAAAGCCATTCAAAGAGCATGGTGGGGTTCAACGGCAAGGTCAGTCGTATTGAGTGTGACGTCCTTACTGTTTCCACTACAGTGGAAGGAAAAACCCCTCCATCTGTCAGCTGGCGCACTCAAGGCTAAAAGGTGTTCTTAAAATGTGTGTAAGGCTCCTAGTGTAAACAGCTGTCATAATTCTGCCAACCTCAATTCATCTAATATAGTACACTTTTCCAGACCTAACCTGCTCTGAGGTTGGATGGGGCACACAACACACACACACGCACACGCGCACACACACAGGAATTTGCATACACACACTGACGCTACGGCTAAAAGCCATTCGTGTCAGGTTCAAAGTCAACCTTGCTTGAGCTTGCGATTTGTCTTCCCCCAAAGCAAACACACTCAGATACAGAAAAAAGAGAGAGAAAATGTCAGAGAAATCTGATGAAAAGCAGGGAGAAAGGGAACAATGGCCTTTGCGTGTGC
>NC_068426.1:25619740-25634740 GCF_023373465.1 Oncorhynchus keta
CGATTTGGGAGGCACTTGGGATTGCGGCACGGACGGTGCCCTAGACACACCAGAATAAAAATGGATCTCTCTAGCTCTCTCCTTTTGCCTCCTGTGACGTGCCCACAGATTCAAAGTTTTGAGCATTACATCATAGTTTAAAATAGCCAGACGCCTCACAAAAAAATACAATTTCTACGCACGATGACATCACCTGTCAATCAAGTGATGCGGAATAAATGGCAATATCAAACAACCTTGAAATAAGATAAAATGGTGATAGACCACCCAATGTTTGAGTAATTTTGCTCATGAGAGTTTAAATGAGGAATATTTCGAAAAATATACCAGGTTATTTATATTTATATAAAATGCATTCATTAAGACCGAAAATATTAGCTGAATGATCATACCCAAGTAGGCTAATGCGTGCGTCTACACAACATCTCTCAAAGACTATTGCACTTTTCAAGGTATTACATCACATTACATTGGCGTGGGTCAGTTGTGAGATGAACTCACTCTCAACTCAGTTACGACTGCATGGATGTTTGACGGTGACAACCGTGCATGATTTGAGCTAATAGAACATGCATGATAAAATTATAGCCTACACAGCTAAATATGGGTCATGACATTCAATTGGTTTATGAACATATATTAGCCCACTTTACTGCTTAATGTGTTCGAGGTAATAAAATATACATATTTCACACTTAACTTTGAAATATGTTGTTGAATTTTAGGGCGCATAGACTAGTAAAATCATTCTGATCATTCATTAATTTGTGAACTGAGACAGTTGTTTAGGCTACCTGCAATCACCGTAGGAGATCGTTGGCCTCCCTCTGGTTTGATCCACATCTCCAGAGTAAAATTCCCTCTCGGTATCTCCACGCTCGGTTTAAGCCGAAGTTGGTCTCCCCTGCCGGTAAAATAAACAGCTTTCACCCGACTTGGAGAGTTCTCCTCCGCCTGAGAGGAGCGCCGACGCTGGCGAGGCACCCGTCGTTCCATGCCGGGCAAGGAGCGTTTGCCCCGCGGCAGACGTGTGGCACAAGCCCCTGGGAAGGTGGCTCTCGCCTCCCTGATACGCACCAAGTCCCTTTTGGATCTCCCCATTCTCCGGACAGTCCCGCACTCTGATCCAAAACATAAGATGAGTATCACCAGGCAAGGCAGCCAGGGAAAAGTCCAAAGTTTCATTTTCAGGAGAAGGAGTGATAAAAATATATAAAGAGCAATGGATAGATATAAATTAGATAAGAATAAAATTCGTAGGTCCACAATGCTCCTCTATAAAATCTTCCCGAGTTTCTCTTTCTGTTTTTTTTTCTTTACAGCTGCTTGTCAAACCGTAGAATCAGTCTAAATAAACCCATGAAGCGATACTGTAATATCCCCCTTATTGGCTAATGTTAAGCCACGACCCCCTTTCCTTGCCCGCGTTTAAGCAAAAGTAAGACTCTTCTGGAGAGATTCAGGAATGTTTGATTCATGCAGGTGTTCTACTGTGCCTTTTCAATGGGTCTCATTAAGCCAAAGGGATGACTAATAAGTAATCAATCAGAAGGGATCCGGTTGATCATGCCCCCCATCACTCCTTGGATTGTATGAGTTAGTTTAGTCGCAGAAACCCACAGTTGTCCGCCAAACGCTTGTTACCCGGTTTTGTTTTCTTATCCCACCAGTAAAGTAAGACAGTATGCAAAATGCCACATATTACATTCTAAATAAAAGTCATAATAAACCGACCTGTCATTATTTTATTAAAGAAAAAAAACATTCCTTGACTTGCTTTTTGATATTCAAAAGTTGAAATGCACAACATTATCTTGTAAGGCGAGAGAGAGAGCTGCAAAAGTAATAAGCATCGCGATCCTCATTCATTTGCTTGAAGCAGCGACACTTGGAGAGTCAGCACTGGGCGTCCGCTTTAAAGCGATTTCTCAGGTCTTTTTAAGAGCGTGGAAATCATGTTTCGAACGTTCCGGGCTTTTTAAATGTATTTTTTAGCCGAAGTGGGAAGTCAGAACGGTACTCACTGGCGGAAATTCCATTTCTCCGTGGGACACAGTGATGGGACGCTGTTTACGGAGTTTGGAAAGCGTATGTGTATCCCTCTAGCGGATACAGTTTTCTACAATTTTACCTGATTCTGAGACAGAACAGACGTAGACCTGAAAGTGACAGGCCATCCAGCAGTACCCTTGTTGCGGTTGGATCACATTCCTATACGATTTCCTGTTTAAAATACATGAACCCAATGTTGATTGTCATGTCTTATTAGCTATTAAATGGTCAGAAGTAATCAATACAATTGTGTAACTAACCAGGATTGGAACATATAGAGAGTAGGTAAGGCCAGGGGTCTGAAGTCAGATTTGGCAATACACAGCAAAAGCATAAAAAAAACCTTACACCCAGAATTCCATTTTAATATCCCACTTGTAGCCTACAGTAAACTATGTCTGTGGTAAAATATTGTGCATCACTAAAACAAAGCTGTTGATGTTCAGTACTCCCACCAGCAAAACTGCATTGTAATGTGTCCCTAGTTGGAAATATAAATTCTCATCAAATAAGTTGACAGGAATGTAATGCTTTACAGCACCCTTTCATGGCTTTTACCAGAGACAGTCAGGAATATTCCCCTGTGGGTTCTTTGGAATAAATGTATGCTTGGAGAGTTGGACATTTCCACCTACCATAAAGTAAGAGGGAACAAACATTACATATTTTCCTAGCCCAAGCCATATTGTGACTTTGTCGTGGCAGGATGGCCACATATTTCCATTTGTGCCTTAGGAAGGGGAAATGACATATGGTAAGGGTAAGAGAGAGCACAACCCTGGTAGAAGGTTTCAAGTGGACCACTAAGTGTTAAGTAGAAACCTCAGCCCCAATAGGTTCACAGCCGACGCAATTGCGACCACACTGCCCTAACCCATCTGGACAAGAGGAATACCTATGTGAGAATGCTGTTCATCGACTACAGCTCAGCATTTAACACAGTAGTACCCTCCAAACTCGTCATTAAGCTCAAGACCCTGGGACTCGACCCCACCCTGTGCAACTGGGTACTGGACTTCCTGACGGGCCACCCCCAGGTGGTGAGGGTAGGTAACAACATCTCCACCCCGCTGATCCTCAACAGTGGGGCCCCACAAGGGTGCGTTCTGAGCCCTCTCCTGTACTCCCTGTTCACCCACGACTGCGTGGCCATGCAAGCCTCCAACTCAATCATCAAGTTTGCGGACGACACTACAGCGGTAGGCTTGATTACCAACAACAACGAGATGGCCTACAGGGAGGAGGTGAGTGCCCTCGGAGTGTGGTGTCAGGAAAATAACCTCACATTCAACGTCAACAAAACAAAGGAGATGATTGTGGACTTCAGGAAACAGCAGAGGGAACACCCCCGTATCCACATCGACGGGACAGTAGTGGAGAGGGTAGTAAGTTTTAAGTTCCTCGGCGTACAAATCACAGACAAACTGAATTGGTCCACCCACACAGGCAGCAGCGCCTCTTCAACCTCAGGAGGCTGAAGAAATTTGGCTTGTCACCAAAAGCACTCACAAACCTCTACAGATGCACAATCGAGAGCATCCTGTCGGTCTGTATCACCGCCTTGTACGGCAACTGCTCCGCCCACAAACGTAGGGCTCTCCAAAGGGTAGTGAGGTCTGCACAACGCATCACCGGGGACAAACTACCTGCCCTCCAGGACACCTACACCACCCGATGTCACAGGAAGGCCATAAAGATCATCAAGGACAACAACCACCCGAGCCACTGCCTGTTCACCCCGCTATCATCCAGAAGGCGAGGTCAGTACAGGTGCATCATTGTCCGTGATGTGTATGCCGAGGAACTTAAAACTTACTACCCTCTCCACTACTGTCCCGTCGATGTGGATAGGGGGGTGCTCCCTCTGCTGTTTCCTGAAGTCCACAATCATCTCCTTTGTTTTGAGAGACTGAAAAACAGCTTCTATCTCAAGGCCATCAGACTGTTAAACAGCCACCACTAACATTGAGTGGCTGCTGCCAACATACTGACTCAACTCCAGCCACTTTAATAATGGAAATTGATGTAGAAAATGTATCAATAGCCACTTTAAACAATGCCACTTAATATAATGTTTACATACCCTACATTACTCATCTCATATGTATATATTGTACTCTATATCATCTACTGCATCTTGCCATCTTTATGTAATACATGTATCACTAGCCACTTTAAACTATGCCACTTTATGTTTATATACCCTACATTACTCATCTCATATGTATATACTGTACTCTATACCATCTACTGCATCTTGCCTATGCCGCTCTGTAACATCAGTCATTCATATGTCTTTATGTACATATTCTTTATCCCTTTACACTTGTGTGAATAAGGTAGTAGTTGTGGAATTGTTAGATTAGATTACTAGTTGGTTATTACTGCATTGTCGGAACTAGAAGCACAAGCATTTCGCTACACTCGCATTAACATCTGCTAACCATGTGTATGTGACAAATACATTTTGATTTGAAGTTCTACTTTTCCAACCCCCATACAGTAGATACACCCATTCTTCTAAGGTCTGGCTGTCTAGTGACCTCTACTGACCTCATAAATACAGTCTTGTTCTGTGTTGGTCTGGGTCTTGGCCTGCAACACCTAGTCTATCTCTCGGTCAAGTCCCACAAGATTGGCACTTACATTGCACTGCAATTATACCGAGTACACCAACAGTTAGAGTAGTGATGTGTGCATACTACTTCATCTTATGTCTGGGTCAGGAGATCCAAAACTCTTGAGTGATCTTAATTCCTGCACTCAACTCTCCTCTCACCGGTACACTATGTATCAACCGGAGAATACAGACAATTGCTCTCAATTTTACTATAGTCTGCACCCTTCTAGTGCAGCGACACTCACATTCAAATCAGCCAACTGTTTCTACGGCCTGGAGATTATACAGGGATGATAGCATCCCATCTTAACCCATGACCAGTGATACTGCGTGTCATTGTGCCCACCATTTATTCTAAGTCTTCCGGTGAACTAAAATGAGCAGCCCTGGCCTGGAATAACCCTCTTACATGAATGGCAGCTTAGGGTCAACGCTGGGTCAGGGTTGGAAATAAGAGCAATGGGGTGGGGGTGGGGGGCTGTTCTGGTTATTGCCACTACAATGGATATTCTGGATATTGCTGCTACAAAAAAACACAGGAGATGCTTTCATGTATCCAGAGCATTGTGTCAGAGTGATGAGCATCATGCCATTTAAAGCAAATGTGCAATGCCGGTTTTATATTGCGTAATCATTTTTGTATCTTGAAAAGGCATATTAGGAGATCATTTGCAATTTCTGTGTGCCTGTTTTGCCAGAATTCCAGATGATTCGTGTCAGCATTGACCATTGGTGCCCTTGATGCGATGATCAAAACACACCCGTTTGAATTATACAATGAGAACTGGTGCAGATACAGATGTAGGATCTTAATTTGAGCCAGTTTGCTACAGTAGGAAAATAATCCTACAGCAACAGGACATTTGAATTATTATGTGGATTCTAATTAATGAAAAGAAAATGTGTAGGGGTTGATGCATTTTTCGTTAGAGCAAATCAAGTCTTACATTTTAAAGTGGAAATTACAAACTTTAGAAGCTTTTTTAAGCCTTGAATACACTACAAGCTTGAACTTCTTGCCGTGCAGGAAAATTCTCAGCAACAAAGGAGTGATTTGTACTGTAGTTGCTCTTCTGGACTGCAACATCCATGAGATGCCAGAATGATAAAAGACGGTTAACTGATGCAGTTAGGATTACCATTCAATTTCCACTACATGCCAAGGCATTTGGGTTTTTCTCTCTGGCCACTCGTTATGGACAGATTACAGTTTAATACTTGCATGAGCAGAACAATCTGGGAGGGGAGTGACAGCTTGGAGAGAGGCAGCATGAGTAGAACAATCTGGGAGGGGAGTGACAGCTTGGAGAGAGGCAGCATGAGTAGAACAATCTGGGAGGAGAGTGACAGCTTGGAGAGAGGCAGCATGAGCAGAACAATCTGGGAGGGGAGTGACAGCTTGGAGAGAGGCAGCATGAGCAGAACAATCTGGGAGGGGAGTGACAGCTTGGAGAGAGGCAGCATGAGTAGAACAACAATCTGGGAGAGGAGTGAGCAGCAATTGGAGAGCAGAACAATCTGGGAGGAGGCAGCATGAGCAGAACAATCTGGGAGGAGAGTGACAGCTTGGAGAGAGGCAGCATGAGCAGAACAATCTGGGAGGGAGTGACAGCTTGGAGAGAGGCAGCATGAGCAGAACAATCTGGGAGGAGAGTGACAGCTTGGAGAGAGGCAGCATGACAGAACAATCTGGGAGGGGAGTGAGAGAGGCAGCATGAGTAGAACAATCTGGGAGGGGAGTGACAGCTTGGAGAGAGGCAGCATGAGTAGAACAATCTGGGAGGAGTGACAGCTTGGAGAGAGGCAGCATGAGCAGAACAATCTGGGAGGGGAGTGACAGCTTGGAGAGAGGCAGCATGAGCAGAACAATCTGGGAGGGGAGTGACAGCTTGGAGAGAGGCAGCATGAGTAGAACAATCTGGGAGGGGAGTGACAGCTTGGAGAGAGGCAGCATGAGTAGAACAATCTGGGAGGAGAGTGACAGCTTGGAGAGAGGCAGCATGAGCAGAACAATCTGGGAGGAGAGTGACAGCTTGGAGAGAGGCAGCATGAGCAGAACAATCTGGGAGCTTGGAGAGGAGCATGACAGAACAATCTGGGAGGAGAGTGGAGAGAGGCAGCATGAGCAGAACAATCTGGGAGGAGAGTGACAGCTTGGAGAGAGGCAGCATGAGCAGAACAATCTGGGAGGGGAGTGACAGCTTGGAGAGAGGCAGCATGAGCAGAACAATCTGGGAGGGGAGTGACAGCTTGGAGAGAGGCAGCATGAGCAGAACAATCTGGGAGGGAGTGACAGCTTGGAGAGAGGCAGCATGAGCAGAACAATCTGGGAGGAGAGTGACAGCTTGGAGAGAGGCAGCATGAGCAGAACAATCTGGGAGGGGAGTGACAGCTTGGAGAGAGGCAGCATGAGTAGAACAATCTGGGAGGGGAGTGACAGCTTGGAGAGAGGCAGCATGAGCAGAACAATCTGGGAGGAGAGTGACAGCTTGGAGAGAGGCAGCATGAGCAGAACAATCTGGGAGGGGAGTGACAGCTTGGAGAGAGGCAGCATGAGTAGAACAACAATCTGGGAGGAGGCAGTGACAGCTCTGGGAGAGAGGCAGCATGAGCAGAACAATCTGGGGAGAGTGACAGCTTGGAGAGAGGCAGCATGAGTAGAACAATCTGGGAGGAGTGACAGCTTGGAGAGAGGCAGCAGAGCAGAACAATCTGGGAGGAGAGTGACAGCTTGGAGAGAGGCAGCATGAGCAGAACAATCTGGGAGGGGAGTGACAGGGAGTGCAGCAGCAATCTGTGAGAGAGGCAGCATGAGCAGAACAATCTGGGAGGAGGCAGCATGAGCAGAACAATCTGGAGAGAGGCAGCATGAGCAGAACAATCTGGGAGGGGAGTGACAGCTTGGAGAGAGGCAGCATGAGCAGAACAATCTGGGGGAGTGACAGTGACAGCATGAGCAGAACATCTGGGAGGAGAGTGAGGCAGCATGAGCAGAACAATCTGGGAGAGGCAGCATGACAGCAATCTGGCAGAATCTAGAACAATCTGGGAGAACAATCTGGGAGGAGAGTGACAGCTTGGAGAGAGGCAGCATGAGCAGCGGTATGCATGTGTTTAGAGTGAGGGGAGGACCCTGTTTTCCAACAGCAAAAGTGTGTGTGTCAACTGACTGAAGTCAAACAGAAAAAAACACTGTCCACTATAATCCATTAATGCCCTGGGTTTAATCTGCCATTGTGGTAAAGTGCAAACCTAAATGCTCTCTCCTCTATTTTTTAGTGTGATCCAGAAGAGGAAAAAATATACATCACACTGACAACACAAGGGAAAGAAGAGAGAATGTCATTCCATGACATACAGTGCATGCACAGTACATTTGGATAATATTATGTCAGTTGTAAAAATGGTAATTAGCTATGAAATGAAAAACATCAAGCATGGATCATTTCCAGAAAACATTTGGTTATTTCTGGGGAGCAAGTAAATGGCAATTCCGTGCCATAAACTATACTATACTACTGTATGTATTACATAGTAACGAAAATAACAATTTCATGTGTCCAAAAATACAACCATAAATCATATCTAATATTTTTTCATGCTTATGACATATCTCAGTTAAGCACGCTTAGCATCTTAGGGGAGACGGTTCAGCAGGGCATTTCAATTTACTACAAATGTATGAGTTGCCCATGACATGATATGTGACCATTGGTATGGGTTAAAGTCTTGACACAAGTAACAGATCACATACATTGCACTGCTACATCCTGGATTAGACTTGATTTGGTGACGCCAATACACCAAAACAGGTGTAAGCAACTAGATTCAGCCGCGGGGCGATTTATGTCAGAGCGGAAGGTCACGGGGCCGGAACATAATTATAATATTTTTTATACTACAATTTGACCACAACTACTCCCAAAAAGAGGTAGTATTTTTTTTAAACTATAATTTCATACCTTGATTACATTGTGAAACGATGAAGTCTCTTTTTGTATATGTGGGAATAGTTGGGAATATTTTTACTATAAACTTTTGAGGGGGGACACACACACACAATTATAATGCTGAACCCTGCACTAAAATATCAGAAAAACACCACTCCAATGGCACAACAATATAGAAACATGTACAGTTTATACTGTTGCGATTACTGAAAGCACCTAGCTGACTAAACTCCACTCCATGGTGAAGGAAGTTTCTGATGAACTCCCCCAATGGAGTGGAGCAGACACCAGGCTTTCAGTGGCGTGTCCAGGGGGTGGCCCAGGATGGCTAAGGCCCCACCTGAAATCTGATTGAACCCCCCCTCCGTTTGCTATGAGACTCGAAATTGAGGTCAGGTGCATCCTGTTTCCAATGATCATCCTTGAGATGTTTCTAGAACTTGATTGGAGTCCACCTGTGGTAAATCAATTGATTGGACATGATTTGGAAAGGCACACACCTGTCACTATAAGGTCCCACAGTTGACAGTGCATGTCAGAGCAAACACCAAGCCATGAGGTTGAAGGAATTGTTCGTAGAGCTCCGAGATAGGATTGTGTCGAGGCACAGATCTGGAGAAGGGCACCAACACATGTCTGCAACGTTGAAGGTCCCCAAGAACACAGTGGCCTTCATCATTCTTAATTCGGAAGAAGATTGGAATCTTCAAGATTCTTCGTAGAGCTAGTCGCACGGCCAAACTGAGCAATCGGGGGAGAAGGCCTTGGTCAGGGAGGTGACCAAGAACCCGATGGTCACTCTAGTCAGGTTTGAGGGAAAGATGGAGCCAAGTACAGCGAGATCCTTGATGAAAACCTGCTCCAGACCCCTCAGGACCTCAGACTGGGGTGAAGGTTCACCTTCCAACAGGACAACAACCCTAAGCACAGAGCCAAGACAACGTAGGAGTGGCTTCGGGACAAGTCTCTGAATGTCCTTGAGTGGCCCAGCCAGAGCCCAGACTTGAACGTCTCTGGAGAGACCTGAAAATAGCTGTGCATCAAACCTGACATTGCTTGAGAGAATCTGCAGAGAAGAATGGGAGAAACTCCCCAAATACAGGTTTGTCAAGCTTGTAGCGTCATACCCAAGAAGACCCGAGGCTGTAATTGCTGCCAAAGGTGCTTCAAAAAAGTACTGAGGAAGGGGTTTGAATACTCCCCCAAAATGATACACTGCTCAAAAAAATAAAGGGAACACTTAAACAACACAATGTAACTCCAAGTCAATCACACTTCTGTGAAATCAAACTGTCCATTTAGGAAGCAACACTGATTGACAATACATTTATGGAAATTATAGGCATTTAGCAAGACACCCCCAATAAAGGAGTGGTTCTGCAGGTGGGACCACAGACCACTTCTCAGTTCCTATGCTTCCTGGCTGATGTTTTGGTCACTTTTGAATGCTGGCGGTGCTTTCACTCTAGTGATAGCATGAGACGGAGTCTACAACCCACACAAGTGGCTCAGGTAGTGCAGCTCATCCAGGATGGCACATCAATGCGAGATGTGGCAAGAAGGTTTGCTGTGTCTGTCAGCGTAGTGTCCAGAGCATGGAGGCGCTACCAGGAGACAGGCCAGTACATCAGGAGACGTGGAGGAGGCCGTAGGAGGGCAACAACCCAGCAGCAGGACCGCTACCTCCGCCTTTGTGCAAGAAGGAGCACTGCCAGAGCCCTGCAAAATGACCTCCAGCAGGCCACAAATGTGCATGTGTCTGCTCAAACGGTCAGAAACAGACTCCATGAGGGTGGTATGAGGGCCCGACATCCACAGGTAGGGGTTGTGCTTACAGCCCAACACCGTGCAGGACGTTTGGCATTTGCCAGAAAACACCAAGATTGGCAAATTCGCCACTGGCGCCCTGTGCTCTTCACAGATGAAAGCAGGTTCACACCGAGCATGTGACAGACGTGACAGTCTGGGGACGCCGTGCAGAATGTTCTGCTGCCTGCAACATCCTCCAGCATGACCGGTTTGGCGGTGGGTCAGTCATGGTGTTTTTCTTGGGGGGCCGCACAACCCTCTATGTGCTCGCCAGAGGTAGCCTGACTGCCATTAGGTACCAAGATGAGATCCTCAGACCCCTTGTGAGACCATATGCTGGTGCGGTTGGCCCTGGGTTCCTCCTAATGCAAGACAACCTCATGTGGCTGGAGTGTGTCAGCAGTTCCTGCAAGAGGAAGGCATTGATGCTATGGACTGGCCCGCCCGTTCCCCAGACCTGAATCCAATTGAGCACATCTGGGACATCATGTTTCGCTCCATCCACCAACGCCACGTTTTACCACAGACTGTCCAGGTGTTGGCGGATGCTTTAGTCCAGGTCTGGGAGGAGATCCCTCAGGAGACCATCCTCCACCACATCAGGAGCATGCCCAGGTGTTGTAGGGAGGTCATACAGGCACGTGGAGGCCACACACACTACTGAGCCTCATTTTGACTTGTTCTAAGGACATTACATCAAAGTTGGATCAGCCTGTAGTGTGGTTTTCCACTTTAATTTTGAATGTGACTCCAAATCCAGACCTCCATGGGTTGATACATTTGATTTCTATTCATCATTTTTGTGTGATTTTGTTGTCAGCACATTCAACTATGTAAAGAAAAAAGTATTTAATAAGAATATTTCATTCATTCAGATCTAGGATGTGTTATTTTAGTGTTCCCTTTATTTTTTTGAGCAGTGTACATTTGCTCAAATAAAAAATGTTTTGCTTTGTCATTATGGGGTATTAAAACAATTTAATCAATTTTAGAATAAGGCTGTAACGTAACAAAATGTGGAAAAAGTAATGGATCTGAAAACTTACTGAATGAGAGCCCATGTTCATCTCCAGAGGTTAAATGAATAAAAATGACTATCAAACATGATCATTAAAGTAACAGGGTTGACCTTAAGAGGGTTGACAATTTCATCTTAAATCAGCCATTACTCCCCTTGTGACAGGGGGAATGGAAGCTTATTGCATGCAACAGGTAGGAGCAATTGAATGTGAGCTTCCAGTAACAAAACCAACTTGTTAAAAAAATGGCCAAAATGAGTAGAACCAGCTCACCTGCTTTAACCCTATGATTTGACTATTAGATGTTCAATGTTTCTTTTGAAAAGGAATAGTTTCACCATATTAAAACAAGGGTTCAGTTCATGTAACAGCGTTGACATTAAACCTGAGGGACAAACGTAAATTAATCACATGAAATAAATCATCTTCAGAAGTGACATTGTCAAAACAACAAAATAACTAGGGCTTTAAAATAGCGAAGAAAACATGGGATTTGGGGGGGGGTTAAGTTAGTTAATATCATCATAGAAGTCGGACAAACATGACATCCCCAAAATGGGGATTTTCAAAGAAAACAACGTATTTATTTTTTATTAAACACGGTACTACTGGAAGTTAGTATGGTTTACTTTAGTAAGAAAGTAGATGTATGGGATCCAAATTAAGGGCTCTATTCAATCAGATAATAATAAAATAATAATAATACTTTAGCTCATAGCGGTTGTTTTTGCGGTGTCAGAGGTGGAACTGCATTAGGGCTGTCAAATTCACAAGCGGCTCATGTCATTACAGAATGTTAAACTTAGGTGAAATAAATCATAAATCAATAGTTCACTTTTGACAAAATTACTCTGCCCAAAAGGCACTCTATTTGTGGAATGACCATGTTACAGTACAAGAAGTGTTCAGGAAAAGTCACTTTTCAGTGTAATTGTGTCTGGTGTGGAGAAAGTTTAAATGCCTTATTTTGTGATGACTCATTCATTACTTTATCATGACATTTCCTATGACTCGATCACCCTCGTCATCCTCTATCACCCTCATCAAGAGTCCTGTGGAATGCCCACCGCAGCCATTTTAACCCTTCACTTGTACCAATTCCTCCTTCTTTCCCCGTAAACTCCTCCGGTCTTTTCCTTATATTTCCTTTATCCAAGCGCTACATTATTAGAATTAGCCTACAGACTCAGAGCGACGTGGATTGCGTTGTCTCTCTCCCTCTTACCTTGGCTGCCACAGAGAGAATCCTTGACATCTACACTCATATCACATTACATCTCTCCTATTTCCTGCTCTCATGGTTTACCATGTTGAGAAATAAGGTGATGAAAGAAATCAGACAGGCCAAGGCAAACTTTTTTATTAACATAATTGGTGAAGCAAAAGGAAATTCTAAATTGATCTAAAGAAGTTAACACGGAAAGACCATAGTAACACTGCAAAAAGACTAGAAATCATGGTGAATAACAATCTAACACAGGATGCAGTCGAAATAGCAATAGTCTTTAATTCCTACTTTATTGACTCTGTCAGGGTACTGACACAGAATCCCTCCACTGGTTTCTTGGGCTCAGTGCTAGTGAATGACGCTTAACCTGTCTTCATCATAAAGGAGGTTTCTGAGTCAATGGTGAACAAGGTGATTAGCTCACTAAAGAACCCTAAAGCCAAATATGTGTTTGGGCTGGACTCTACTTTTCATAAAAACTACAAAAAGTCACTCATTGGCCCCATTACTAAGGTCACCAACACATCTACTGGTCTGGGGGTGTTTCCAAGGGTATGGAAGTCGGCCATAATAACGGCCATCTTTAAATCGGGCGGCCCTGCTGACGTGAGTAACTACAGGCCCATTAGTATACTACCTGTGGTGTCAAAGGTTGTTTAAAAGTGTGTAGCAGAACAACTGATTGCCCACCTCAACAACAGTCCCTTCACATTAACCTCCATGCAGTATTGCATGAGCGAAACACTCCACAGAAACAGCCAACTGCTTTCTTCTGGAAAATGTGAAGTCCAAGATGGACAAAGGGGGTGTTGTTGGGGCTCTGTTTCTGGACCTAAGGAAGAATTTTGATACGGTTAACCATGAGATTCTCATCACAAAATTGTCCAATTTCAACTTTTCCCCCGATGCCTTGAGATGGATGAAATCATACCTTGAAGGCAGAACTCAGTGTGTCAGAGTGAGCCCACTCTTAGCTATGATGTGGGCATGCCCCAAGGGTCAATACTGGGGCCCCTCCTGTTCAGCCTGTACATTAATGGTCTGCCTTCTGTCTGTACTGGGTGTGAAGTTCAAATGTATGCAGATGATACAGTGATATATGTGCATGCAAAGAGCAAACAACAAGCTGCACAAAAACTCACTACTGTAATGGTCCAGGTTACAAAGTGGCTCAGTGACTCATGTTTGCCTGTCATTGTGAAAAAAAACTGTTTGCATGTTCTTCACAAAGAAGGCAACAGATGCTACTGAGCCAGATGTCTATGTTTCAGGGGAGAAGCTCCAGGTGGTATCTGATTTTAAGTACCTTGGCATCATACTTGATTCCATCCTCTCTTTTAAAAAGCATGTGAAAAATAACCGAATTCAACCTAGCTAATTTCCGATTTGTACGAAATAGTTTGACCACAGAGGTAGCAAAATTGTACTTCAAATCTATGATACTCCCCCACTTAACATACTGCTTGACTAGTTGGGCCTAAGCTTGCTGTACAACATTAAAACCTATTCAGTCTGTCTACAAACAGGCTCTCAAAGTGCTTGATAAGAAGTCCAATAGCCATCATCACTGTTACATCCTCAGAAAGCATGAGCTCCTGAGTTGGGAAAATCTTGTGCAATACACCGACGCATGTCTTGTATTCAAGTTCCTAAATTGCCTGGCTCCTCCCCCTCCACTCAGTATTTTTGAAAACCCAAACATATGGCAGCAGATCCACAAGGTCTGCCATGAGAGGTGACTGTATAGTTCCCTTAATAAGGAAAAGCACCTTTAGTAAATCCGCATTGTCTGTGAGAGCTTCCCATGTCTGGAATACACTGCCATCAGACACACATAACTACACCACATATCACACTTTCACAAAACGCATGAAGACATGGCTAACGGTCAATCAGATTTGTGATCATGGTCCCTAGCTGTGTGTTGCCGCTTTCCATGTCTGTTGTCTGTAGATTGTGAGGTGTGGAAACCCTTTGTGGCTTTTATGAATTTTGTCTTGTTGCTTTTTGTTCTATGTTGCTCTGTCTGTATGCTACGTCTTGCTTGTCCAATGTTGCTCTGTCTGTATGCTACATCTTGCTTGTCCTATGTTGCTCTGTCTGTATGCTACGTCATGCTTGTCCTATGTTGCTCTGTCTGTATGCTACATCTTGCTTGTCCTATGTTGCTCTGTCTGTATGCTACATCTTGCTTGTCCTATGTTGCTCTGTCTGTATGCTACGTCTTGCTTGTCCTATGTTGCTCTGTCTGTATGCTACGTCTTGCTTGTCCTATGTTGCTCTGTCTGTATGCTACGTCTTGCTTGTCCTATGTTGCTCTGT